>NC_082663.1:89796212-90099242 GCF_025265405.1 Mesoplodon densirostris
TCAAATACATACAATTGCAGATATTTATAGTTAAATACAGCCAGTTACAGGTAAATCTGAACATACAATCACAACATATGTGATGTACATATATACATAAATCAGATACACACACCACACCACATAGGTACATACATGCAACAGATGTACACATATACATACATCTCCTGTCTTTGGATATATAGTTGAAGCTATAACTTACCTATACTAAAAGATTATTTTCAGGCCTTTGTCCATCTGGAATGATTCTCATAGTAAAATTTCAAATCATACTATTTGAGTGGAGACTTGCCTTTTAATACATTCTATATGTTTTATATTTTCTCTGGGCCTCACCTGCCTTAGGCAGCTGTGGTCTCCAGCGCTAATCTGTGGGTTGCCTTTGGGCAACATTTCTTGAGAATGATGTATGGAACTGCAGTTCAACTAAGCAGGAATATAAGGACATGACCATGTTGGGAACCAATCTAATATTAGGCCCAAATGAACTAAAAAGGAAAAGAGGTAGACTGCATGCCTGGAGCAGACTTTTTTTCTTGGGGAGTTCAGCAAATCTGCTTAAACTCCCTAGATCCAAATGTACATTTTGACCTTTTCTTGGAAGCTAGATGACAGGCCAGTCAAATAGTGAGAATAATTTCTACTAATACATATTTTTTGAAAGCATATTCCTTAAACATCACAGGCATTCAAGGTATGTTATATCTAGCATGTACATCCGGAATTTAGTACTTTAAGGCTTCATATACTAAAGCATAATGGGTAAAAACTACTTTAAGTAAAGGTAAAATAAAAGATAAAGCATACTCTGTAATGACCTATATGGGAAAAGAATCTAAAGAAAAGTGGATATATGTATATGTATAACTGATTCACTTTGCTGTACAGCAGAAACTAACATGACATTGCAAATCAACTATACTCCAATAAAAATTAATTTAAAAAAGAGATAAAGCAATATAGCAGCCATCAAAGAGACTATGAATAATATAACAACAACAAAAGGAGTGACAGGGGACTTCCCTGGTGGCGCAGTGGTTAAGAATCCACCTGCCAATGCAGGGGACACGGGTTCGAGCCCTGATCCGGGAAGATCCCACATGCTGCGGAGCAACTAAGCCCGTGTACCATAGCTACTGAGCCTGCGCTCTAGAGCCCGTGAGCCACAACTACTGAAGCCCACACGCCTAGAGCCCGTGCTCCACAACAAGAGAAGCCACCGCAATGAGAAGCCCGCGCACCTTAATGAAGAGTAGCCCCCGCTTGCTGCAACTAGAGGAAGCCCGCGTGCAGCAACGAAGACCCAACGCAGCCAGAAATAAATAAGTAAAAGTAACAGTTAAAAAAAAAAGGAGCGACAGTTTATGAATTTGTATTATCTGATAACATGGTGTTAAGTTCTTTTATATACATTTACTCAATTAATCCTCATCCCCTTCTTGTGATGTAAATGCTATTTGTGTCATATAAATGAGGAGGTTACATTTCAGATGAGGTTGTATGACTTAAGGACCACAGCTAATAAGAGGTAGGGACAGGACTGGAGCCCAGATCTGTTGATTATACCAGACTCCAACATTGCCCCTCCTACCACTGGATAATTAGAAACAACTCATAAAGAAAAGAAGGCAACAGGATTCCGGTGGGGAGAACATATCTAGGAACATGACTAATAAACGTGAATTGTTACGAATAGTAAACTGAAGTAACCAAAGAGATTCAAAAGCAGCTAAGGACTTTCATTTAAACAGTCTGAACAAGACAAAGAAACTACTCAGTCATAAACATTATACAATTTGGGGGTCGCTTATAATACTACTGTTACATTAAACTTAATTTTCCTTTAATTAGGCATATCTCTAGTTTCCATTCTGCATGGAAAGTAATGTGATACTAGATTACAAGGGCAGACATTTCCCAGTCAGACTTGGAAATATAGTCAACTTTTGAATCACAATTAATACCTTCATAAAATAGATAAAACTCCCATGACATATATAGTAATTCCTTGATAGAGGAAAATATTAATAGCTAATTTGCACCTTCCTAAACTGTTGTCCTCTACCTCTCCTTGACCATATCATATATTTACACTTCACACATTTACCTTGTAAAGATCTATGAAGTATGACTACAGTGTAATGAATAAG
Organism: Mesoplodon densirostris; assembly: GCF_025265405.1. Classification (NCBI taxonomy): domain Eukaryota; kingdom Metazoa; phylum Chordata; class Mammalia; order Artiodactyla; family Ziphiidae; genus Mesoplodon; species Mesoplodon densirostris. The sequence continues at coordinate 89,798,363 of NC_082663.1, forward strand.
GAATAGTCTCAAAAGATGACTAATTTGAAGGAGATAACAGTGATGTAAATAGGAAAGTTCTAGTATGTTGACTAAAGGTCAGTCATATTACTTTATAGATTGCTACTGAACAGTTTCACATGCAATAGCCACAATACGTACATATAAGCTCAGTAGCAAACACTGTAATCTCAGCACAGTGCCAAATCAGAATAGCTGCAAACTATTTTCTCTCCAAAACAAGCAAAAAATCAACCAAGCAAACAAATAACCAATAGGACTCTACTTGGTATCTCCTGTACTTAGTATTAGGGTAAGAACTAATTCTCATGTATTTTGGTTATTTAGTCATGGTAGATTTATTTGCTAATTTCACCAATATTCAAAATACTGTCTTCTGTATACAGAAAAATCTATTCATTTATCCAACAAATGATTATAAGTATCTACTAGGTTCCAGGCATAGTTCTTAGGCACTGGAAAATGAAAGAACAGGTTAGCTGGAAGACAGATAAAAAATACATGATTTTAAAGCTAAAAATGTCCATATATTCAAATTTAAAGGAACCTTGGGCCCATTCAAGAAAACTATATATACAAAAACTGAAAAATGTGACCAAAAATCTGTAAACAATTAATTCCCTATAAAGAGCCATGAGTTCAAAGAAAGGGAGAATCCCTGTGTCCTGGAATCATCAAAAAAGACTCCATAGAAGTGGGTTGTGAGCTGGATCATGAAGCATAAATGGGCTGATAAGTGATGAGAGGGTATTCTAGAAAGTGCGTAGGGGAAGCAAAGGCTCTGAGGTGGGAATGTACATGGTAGGATGGGGTTCAACAAGCACATCAGTGAGCATACGAATCTACGAAAAGAAACAGTGGGGGGCTTCCCTGGTGGCGCAGTGGTTGAGAGTCCGCCTGCCGATGCAGGGGACATGGGTTCGTGCCCCGGTCCAGGAAGATCCCACATGCCACGGAGCGGCTAGGCCCGTGAGCCATGGCCACTGAGCCTGCGCGTCTGGAGCCTGTGCTCCGCAATGGGAGAGGGCACGACAGTGAGAGGCCTGCGTACCGCAAAAAACAACAACAACAAAAAAACAAGAAACAGTGGGTGTCAAGGTCGTAAATGAAGATTGGGCTCTTCCTAGAAGGGTCTGAAATGCTAGTTTGGAAAGTTGAACTGTATTGAAAGATCCCAACAGCCTTATACTTATGGATCTGGGATAGTGATCTCCTGCTGAAATGGCTCTTTCTGCTGTGCCAACACACACTTTTGCTGACTGCAGCACAAGTGGCCACAGTGATAGATTCTGCCCCATGTTAATTATGACTAACCAAACCTGTGATGATCTCACTTGTATACTTAAATGAACATAAACAGATATTTAGAACAACTTATACTGAGATTCCGGGGGAATAAATGAACAAAATTAAACAGAATTCTATATTGTGAATCAATGCAGATTGAGTAAAAATACAGTGAAGGGAATGTTTCCAGTCAAACCATTTTGAAGACTCATTATTAACTCCTTTAAGTGGATCCTGAGTACTTAGAACAATTGCACCAAGTTTCCATGGAAAGAACCACAATTTGTGCATAGTGTCTCAAGTCTGTCAAATTAGTTTCAAATAATGATACCTACTGTATGCGAACAATGTTTATTGCTCAGTGGCTACACATAACTTACATATTCTTTAGACTAACAGAGCTTCAAACCATAATTAGCTGCCTTGCTTAATGAGCACATGGCACTTCAGGAAGGTGGCTGAATGAAATTGTCTTCAAAATCCTTAAACGACAGTGGAATGATGGAAATACAAAGAATAGCTATTAGTTCCGCAGGTCTTTGAAACATTTTCCCCCGAACTAAAACATTTCTCCAGCCTATCCTGCATCATAAGCTTAAGTAGCAAAATCTTACTTTCCCCACTAATTGAGGCCTCTTTGCCTCAGGGATTTCTCAAGAAAACATAATACAAATGGCAGCAATCTCCTTCAAATCCTTGCCCAATGAATTCTGAGACTTTAAATACAATATAAATCTTGAATGCAAAAACAAGAGAGATAAGTGGGAGGGCTGCATCCAAAGATGGGGGAGGCTGTTAAAGTTAACCATTGCTAAGGTTAACTTTCCCTAAAGAATCTTGCTCAGAATTCAGTAAAACTCACGCTTCAGGCACTGGGACAGGACCTGAGCTATCTTCTGCTTCAAGGAGGTTTAAACATTTCAGGGATAAAATTCAATCTTGAGGAAGGTTAACAAATATGTTTATATTTACCGTACTATAATTGAAGCTAAATGGCTTCATATATAGGATATATATTGGTTGCATTCTAAGAATCTGCTTCTTTAGAAAAGTAGGGTCACTAAATTCTTCTTGGAGAGCTACGCTGAACTAAAGTAACCTCACCATAAACCACTCAAATAAATGCAGTTCAGAATCTCCAATGTCATTTGCTCACAGTATGGGATGGGCGTTGTGAAGAAAGATGTTCCAGGGTGGGTAAAAGCCTGGCCAGGGGGAAATAGGGGACAAACTGTTCAAAGAAGTCAAGGAAAGAACCATTAAAGGAAGGAAAGAAATAATGGAATTGGGCCTGACTTTTCTGAAAACTAACAAAGAAGGAAATGAAGTAAATTAAAATTCTTTCATTCTTAAAAACTTAATCAGTGACAAATTATAAGTAAATATATTAGGACTTCTGCTTTACAGATGAAGAAGGCTGACAAAATTTTTAAGGCAAAAGTGCAAAATGAGAAACAGCATGGTGTAGTAGAGAGAGTCCCACTAAAGAGTGTTCATCTAAAACTCACAGCAAACATCAGACTGGAAGGTGCAATAATGTAAGTGTCCATTAAAGCCAGGAACAAGCCAGAGATTCTCTGACATTCCTAGCACCCAGGGTATTTATGGTCCTAGATAATGGCAATAAAATAAAAAGAAGAAATGTGAAACCTAAAAATTGGAAGGAGACAAAATGATCAGGATTTTCAAAAGATACAATTACTTACCTAAAAAATGCAAGAGACTCAAACTGACAAACTATTAAAAATACTAAGAAAGTTTAGTAAGTTGGACAGTTACAAGATTCATAAAACCAACTGCATTTCAATATAGTAACAACAACCAGTTAGATTTTTTTTTTTTTTTTTGAGGTTGAGCAGAGGAAGGTTATTGCAGGGCCAAGCAAGGAGAATGGGTGGCTCGTTCTCAAAAACCTGAACTCCAATCAGTTAGAATTTAAAAGAGAAAAAAGATCCTACTGACAATAGTAACACACATGCAAATAACATTATATAGGACTATACCTAACAAAACATGAAATAGCTTTGTGAGGAAAATCATAAAACTTTATTAAAGGGCATAGAAGAAGACAGAAATGGAGAGTTGTACCTAATTTATAGATGGGACAATTTAATGTTATGAAATACATCCTCTCTTCAGAAAAACCTATACATTCAGTGCAATCCCTCCAAAAACCAGTATATTGTTTTTAAATAAAATTTAAGAAATTGATTGTATAATTAGTATGAAAGAATACTGTGTAAGAATGAGAAAAGGTAATTTTGAAAAAGAATTAAGGGGGAATAAATCTACTATATTTCCTGTCAAAATATAAAGTTACAGTAACTAAAACAGTATAGTATTGGTGACAGAATAGACAACAGATAGAAGAGATTCCAGAAACAGGCCCATAAATATATGGAACTTCTGTCTATGAGAGAAGTGCCATATCAAATCAGAGGGAAAAAGACATTGATAAATGATTCAGAGACAACTTATGATCATTACATAAAAATGTGTAGATCCCAACCTTACATGTAAAAAAAAAAAAAAATCCAGGTCAATTAGAGACCTGAACTAAAGAAAATAAAATTAAAATAATTACAATACTATAGAAGAATATCTTTTTGACTTTCGGTTGAGGAGGGCTTACTTAATATTAGAAAACAAAAAAATAATAGAAAATGGTGCTCATTCTGTGCCTGACACTTTGCATGTATTAACTCATCCACCTCACAACAACCTATGAGGCAGGTATTATTACTATCCTCATTTTATAGCTGAGGAAATGAAGGCATTGAGAGGTTATGTAAGTTGTCTAAGATCTCAGGGTAGGTAAGTGGCAGAGCTGGGATTCAAATCTCAAGTCTCAAGGCCTAAAGCACATCAAAGAACAGACTGATAAATGTGGCCCCATAAAATTCAATCTCTTAAAGACAAATATATTTTAAGCTAGGGTAAATAAGTGGCAGATTGAGAGAAAATATTTGCAGCATGTAACAAAGAATTAGTATCAAGAATATATTTTTAAAAATTTGACAGAAGTCTATAAAAATAGAAAAATAAACAATGGCTACAAATAATTTAGAAAAGAAATCAAACTGGCTAATAAATATGTAAAAATATTCATCTTCACTACTAATTGAGAAAATGCAAATTAAAATGTCACTGAAAGGATTTTCTTATTGGACAGAAGAGCAAATAAAAAGGTTTGCTAATACAAGGTGTTGGGAAGAATTAGGAAAATGAGCACTCTTACACTGCTGAGGGAATTATAAATCTGTGTGGCCACTTTGGAGGGCAATTCAGAAATACCAATTAAACTAAAAATGAGAGTAACTCAGGATCCAGACATTTATGCTGTATCATAAATGCTCACTTTATGGAGCACTTACTATGTTCTGAGCCTGTAACTCAGCACCTGATATATATTACCTCATCTAATGCTTATAACAACTCTATGTTGAGGAGAATGAAGCTCAGATTGTTTAGGTAACTTATACAAGGTCCCACAGCTAGTAACTCGAGAGCTGGGATTTAACCAGCAAAATATATTGCTTTGTTGCACACAAGGAGGTCCACCGAGGAATCTGTAATAGTGAAAAATGAAAAAGAGCTTAATGTTGATCAACAGGGGAATAGATGAATATGACATGGCATGTTCATTTCATGAAATTCACGGAGTGGTTAAAAGAATGAGCTAGATATATATACATCAACATAGACAAATCTCAAAAGGATATTGTTAATATTGTAAGGGTACATACATATGAATATGTATAAAAACAGTCTGCAGGAAGTACACCTGTCACAGTGTTTTCCATTAGGGAAGGGGAGCGGTAGCTAAAAGGAATTTCAGATTTATTTATAACATTATACATGTTCTTTAAAGGACAAAGTATTCATATATTATTAGTATAACTAAAATACAATATTAAAAAAAAGTTCACAATTTGGTGCCCAAAAGACTTAGGTTCAGATTTTAGGTTTGCCACTTATTTCCATATTTAGCCAATGAATCAAATGTTGTAAAGAGGTGTAATATAAGGACTTGGGGAAGACTTCAGGTTTGATGTCTAGGTGGGCACTGGGGACCATTTCTGAGGGAGTTTCCAGGTGGCTTAACCAGGGTGGGGAATAGCTATCATAAGACTATAAGTGGTTTACATAGGCAAAACATTCTCTGACATAAATCGTACCAGTGTTTTCTTAGGACAGTCTCTCAAAGCAATAGAAATAAAAACAAAAATAAACAAATGGGATCTAATCAAACTTACAAGCTTTTGCACAGCAAAGAAAACTATAAACAAAACAAAAAGACAATCTACAGAATGGGAGAAAATATTTGCAAATGATGCAACTGACAAGGGCTTAATTTCCAAGATATACAAACAGCTCATACAACTCAACAACAAAAAAACAAACAACCCAAACAAAAAATGGGTGGAAGATCTAAATAGACATTTCTCCAAAGAAGAAATATGCATGGCCAACAGGCACATGAAAAGATGCTCAACATCACTAATTACTAGAGAAATGCAAATCAAAACTACAATGAGGTATCACCTCACACCAGTCAGAATGGCCATCATTAAAAAGACTATAAATAACAAATGCTGGAGAGGGTGTGGAGAAAAGGGAACCCTCCTACACTGTTGGTGGGAATGTAAGTTGGTGCAGCCACTATGTAAAACAGTATAAAGGTTTCTCAAAAAACTAAAAATAGAATTACCATATGATCCAGCAATCCACTCCTGGGCACATATCCAGACAAAACTGTAATTCAAAAAGGTACATGCACCCTTATGTTCATAGCAGCACTATTCACAATAGCCAAGACATGAAAACAACATAAATGTCCATTGACAAATGAATGGATAAAGAAGATGTGGTATATATATTCAATGGAATACTACTCAGCCATAAAAAAGAATGAAATAATGCCATTTGCAGCAACATGGATGGATTTAGAGATTATTATACTAAGTGAAGTAAGTCAAAAAGAGAAAGACAAATATCATATGATATCACTAATATGTGGAATCTGAAATATGACACAAATGAACCTATCTACGAAACAGAAACAGACTCACAGACAAAGAGAACAGACTTGTGGTTGCCAAGGGGGAGGGGGTGGAGAGGTGAATTGGGAGGTTGGTGTTAGCAGATGCAAACTATTATATATAGAATGGATAAACAACAAGGTCCTACTGTATAGCACAAGGAACTATATTCAATATTCTGGCATAAACCATGATGGAAAAGAATATAAAAAAGAATGTATATATATATATAACTGAATCACTTTGCTATACAGGAGAAATTAACACAACATTGTAAATCAACCATGCTTCAATAAAAATAAATTTAAAAAGAAGATTGTAAGTGGTTTAAAGACAAGGCCATATTTTGTATCATAACAGTAAGTAGCTTTTCACACAATAGGCTCACAAGAAATAAATACTGATTAGAGATTTTAGGAGGACGTGTGTTTGTGTGGGAGGGTGAAGGCAGAAGGAGTATCAGAAAGCTGGTATGGACTATGATACTGACTACCAAGAGGCTAGCCATGAAGAAAACAGAGGTGTCATTTGTGTGGAAGTGACAGATTGAAGAGAAGTTTGTTTTGCTGCCTTTGTTATATTCTGAATAGGCAGAGGGGGAGGGGGAGAAATGGTGTCAAGTTTTGGAGTAGGACAGAGGAAAATGGGATGAGAGAAGCACACGTGCTGGGTTCAGAGAAGTGACATTTTCTCCTGGGAAGGGAGCAAAGGAAAAGAAGATCTGTAAAGAGTTGGTGGTGATACTGATGATGGTGATGATCACAATGATAATGACGTCACCTTGTAACTTCCCTTGATTCTCTGGGAACACTTCTTAGATACGAATGGTTTAGAGCTTCCCTGAGAATCTTTGATCCTTAAGTGAAGCAGATCCATTAACTCTTCACTGCACTGCATCCTGGAGACTAGGGGTGCAGGTCAGGAGTGATGAAATGCCACATTCTAATCCCTAGACGCCTTCCCCTTTTTGTCAAAGGACAGCATTCAGGGCTTAGCTTCATAAACTTAGCACGAGAGGATGATATTTGCTAAGGGCAACAGTATCACTGCTCATGCTGCAAATACTGACAGCGGTGGGTAGAAATTCAAACCCAGTTGAGGGCCAAGCCAGGGAACTTTCAGGGCTGTTAAAAACAGCACAAGAGCTTGTGCCACACAACTGAAATGGATGCACTCGGATGAGCACAGGTAAAGAAACAGGAAAAACACAGGGAAAAACTTCAGGTTTCATTCTATGAGGTTGGTTTGTTTTTATTTTTTTAATGGGAGACACTTCACACAATTACGTGAGTATACAGTGCAACCATGAGTCCACCATACACAAGTTCAGCATTCTACAGGAATACATCATTATAAATTTAGTAGAAAATCTAAATGTAAAACTAGTAAAATGTTTATCAAATGTAGCTTTTCTCTAAACCGTATAAGCAGTTCACTGAAACCAGAACAGTGTTTCCAATCAGAGCATACAACTTAAGGTGGAATGATGAGGCACTAGAGTCAAGGGGGAAGACTCCAGTTACATCTGCTGATTACACTCCTCCTTTGAAAAGTGAATTTGTTTTCAAATGGATTAAGAATTAACAGTTGAAGTAAGGTTGCAAAAGTCCTACTGGAAAATACCCAAATAATGGGATTGGATGACCTCTCTGCTGAGAGGTAAAGGGGGATAATGGGCAAGATAAACTTCCCCCGACTGATTTAAGCCTAGGTATCTAAGTCTGTACCCTTTTTAGGTACACAGTTACAGAGGATATTTGCTGGCTGTTTCCTAATTATTTGCCATCCTCCTTCCCTTGTCCTAAAACCACTCAGATTTCCTTTAAGAATCAACCAATCCCTGAATTCTTAGCTGTACTTGGGTTAAATGGAATCCATCTTTAACCCTGGAGTTAGGCTTTGAAGAGCTCAAACACAGCTATGAATTCCATACACCTGGCCAAAGCGATAAGTGGACATTTGATACATGCCAGTCCCACTAGAGTAAACCCCAGGACTTTGCTGGGAATGCTGGGACACAGATTCTTTCTTTCCTTGCGATGATATGTGTGAATTACTGGGTCTACAACTACTATAGCCCTTTTTGCTACCACAAGGAGAGTCAGCCTAAGGGCAACACCAATAGATTGAGGGAGACAAAATGCAAAGAACTGCAGGAAAACAGAACTGGAGCCTGAGAACACGAACCTCACAGGTAAATAGAACTACCTCTTCAGGTCCATGAGTCAATCAAATTCGCCCCTCCTTTTTTGTTTAAATCAGTTGAGTTGGTGTTTTTATTAACTGCAACCAAAAGATTCCTAACTGACCATATTCCATTCGTTTGATTAATGGTTTTTGTTTGTTTGTTTGTTTTGTTTTTGCGGTACGCAGGCCTCTCACTCTTGTGGCCTCTCCCGTTGCGGAGCACAGGCTCCGGACGCGCAGGCTCAGCGGCCATGGCTCATGGGCCCAGCCGCTCCGCGGCATGTGGGATCTTCCTGGACCGGGGCACGAACCCGTGTCCCCTGCATCGGCAAGCAGACTCTCAACCACTGCGCCACCAGGGAAGCCCTGATTAATGGTTTTAAAAATAAATATGGATAGAACACTGAACTACATTTTAGTCTTTGATGAAGAGGCTAATAAACTATATTTTGTGTAGAGAAAAACTAGTTTCTTACTATAATTGAAATCTTAAAATATATTATTTGCTTAGACCCAAGCATCCCTTCATTATTTTGGGAACTTCCTAAAATTTATGCCATATGGAATCTGGAGGGGTATGTCTGAATTCTAAATGAAGACACTCAACCATTAAAAGCTGCATTAAACATAAGTAAAACATTTTTGCCAATTTTTTTTTATTTGTATACCCTATTTTAGATCTGGGAATCTGACGCTAAAAATGGTCTCAGATTTAATGCTGATTTGTATTCAATGCCAACAATAATAATAAAAAAAAGAACCCTAGTTAATGTCTTTGGTGTTTTTATTTTACAGAACTGCTATTTCATAAGAGCTGTTTCCCAGATTGAATAGAGGCTGGGGTCGGGGAATGGTTTGTTCTTTATATGTGAAGAAAAATTTCCACCAATAGTCTGGAAAAAATATGCAACAGTCTTTTCTGCAAGAACTTATGAAAGTAATGAGATTTTTTTTTTCTTCCTTAGCTTCTAAGAAATTTACAGTGAACCACATTGTTCTTGCATAATCTAGTCTTGGGACGTATAATTTTAGAAACCAGATGTACCTTTTTGCGTGTAAAAATAAAAGTAATTTTGGTGCTTATAATAAATCAATAGCCAAACAGGAGAGCTGTGTTTACTTTAGCCTTGTCTGCTGCCTTGTTCAGCTGCTAGAACAAAATACCTTAATCCAAACTTGACTTCCCAAACATTTCATCGTTATTGCTAGTTCTCGCTGTCTCCCATCTGTGTTCAATCAGGCTGACATCTATTGGTTCAAAGAACTTTACACATATGCCAACAGACAAAGGATGCTTGGTGCCAGATATCCGCGCTCACCCATAGGTACCTTTGGACTTCTCACCTCATCGTTTTGCAGATATTTTCTCTGACTATCTAAAACCTCATTTAATACTTTCTTCCTCAGACAATAGATTTTTCTTCTTGTGGTGAGGCAGTCTAGTAAGCACCTAAACTGGTTGCTTAAAGATCTTCTGGGTAGAGCAGACTTCACCTATGCCCCACTGGGTGGTGTAGCTGGTGCAGTAAACACAAAATCCAGATCCCAGGTACTATGTCCATATTTATTCAATAAAGACTAGGTGGTTTGGGACTATAATAATCAATCCCTTGTTTTCACAACATTTTATAAAATGTAAGACCACCTAAACATGGTTTAAGGTCATGCTTTTAAAGTCTAAAACAAAATGTACCACAGAGATTGGGAAGGCTCTTAGTCATGGCTAAAGTTACTGTGAGAACTCCACCTGATCCACATGCTAGGTGAACAGAGGGGTGGGTAGAGTTATCCCATTAACTTCAATTTCTTTTCTGACGTAATTTTCCTTAAAGCTGCATCACTTCCTGCTTACCTTTTTTGTTGTTGTTGTTAATATATTGGAAATGTCTTTTATTCTTTTTTTTAATATATTGGAAAATCTCTTTTATTCTTTTTTAAATGTTATTTTATTTTTTATACAGCAGGTTCTTATTAGTTATCTATTTTATACATATTAGTGTGTATAAGTCAATCCCAATCTCCTAATTCATCCCACCACCGCCACCACTCCCGCTGCCTCTTATCCCCTTTGTGTCCATACGTTTGTCCTCTACATCTGTGTCTCTATTTCTGCCCTGCAAACCAGTTCACCTGTACCATTCTTCTAGGTTCCACATATATGCGTTAATATACAATATTTGTTTTTCTCTTTCTGACTGACTTCACTCTGTATGACAGTCTCTAGATCCATCCACGTCTCTACAAATGACCCAATTTCGTTCCTTTCTATGGCTGAGTAATATTCCATTGTATATATGTACCACAACTTCTTTATCCATTTGTCTGTTGATGGGCATTTAGATTGCTTCCATGACCTGGCTATTGTAAATAGTGCTGCAATGAACATTGGGGTGCACGTGTCTTTTTGAATTATGGTTTTCTCTGGGTATATGCCTAGTAGTGGGATCGCTGGGTCATATATAACTCTAGTTTTAGTTTTTTAAGCAACCTTCATGCTGTTCTCCATAGTGGCTGTATCAATTTACATCCCCACCAACAGTGCAAGAGGGTTCCCTTTTCTCCACACCCTCTCCAGCATTTGTTTGTAGATTTTCTGATGATGTCCATTCTAACTGGTGTGAGGTGATACCTCATTGTAGTTTTGATTTGCATTTCTCTAGTAATTAGTGATGTTGAGCATCTTTTCATGTGCTTCTTGGCCATCTGTACGTCTTCTTTGGAGAAATGTCTATTTAGGTCTTCTGGCCATTTTTGGATTGGGTTATTTGTTTTTTTAATATTGAGCTGCATGAGCTGTTTATATATTTTGGAGATTAATCCTTTGTCCATTGATTCATTTGCAAATATTTTCTCCCATTCTGAGGGTTGTCTTTTCATCTTGTCTGTAGTTTCCTTTGCTCTGCAATAGCTTTTAAGTTTCATTAGGTCCCATTTGTTTATTTTTGTTATTTCCATTACTCTAGGAGGTGGATCAAAAAAGATCTTGCTGTGATTCATGTCACAGAGTGTTCTGCCTATGTTTTCCTCTAAGAGTTTTATAGTGTCTGGTCTTACACTTAAGCCTCTAATCCATTTTGAGCTTGTTTTTGTGTATGGTGTTAGGGAGTGTTCTAATTTCATTCTTTTACATGCAGCTGTCCAGTTTTCCCAGCACCACTTATTGAAGAGATTGTCTTTTCTCCATTGTATATCCTTGCCTCCTTTGTCATAGATCAGTTGACCATATGTGCATGAGTTTATCTCTGGGCTTTCTATCCTGTTCCATTGATCTATATTTCTGTTTTTTTGCCAGGACCATATTGTCTTGATCACTGTAGCTTTGTAGTATAGTCTGAAGTCAGGGAGTCTGATTCTTCCAGCACCATTTTTTTCCCTTCCTGTTTACCTTTTTTAAATGTAGTTTCACAAGATAAAAATGACATCAAATAAAGAGATTTGAGGATATACAGTTTCTGACAAGACTATTCTTTCCTCCAAGAAACTCAACAATAAATAGGCATTATGGTTAATCATTTTAAATGAAGTCAAGTCTAAAATTTGCTATTTTTATTCCAGATCACAGGCTATACAAACATCTTTCTTCTTTCTTATATAAGAAAGTAAACTTCTTAAATAAGCTATCCTATTTCCCCTGGCAGCTGGGCATAAAATGTGCCATTTAACTAAAGAGTATTTTACCTCTTCCCTTTATCCTGTTCATTTCCAGCAAAATAATGTACATCTTTTACCTTCAGAATAGACTGAATGAGAAAATGCCTCAAACATACGTGGTTAAAGAAGTTTGTTTTCCGAATTAAAAATCCTCAGAATGAGAAACCATTTTCTCAACATGCTAAAAATTTAGTCTTTGAGCATGATCAAAGGTGTGTCACTATGACATAGCAACTTTGGGTGTAAGAATCCTATTTAGGATTTCCTATTTCACAGCCTGTCAGGGCATTTCTATCCTTTCCTAAGGGCATTTCAAAGACATGAGTAAAAGTTTCTTCAATATATAAACCTTAAATATATTTAACCCTGTTAACTTGCAAATATTAGTAGATTAGGACCACCATGACCACCACTACTATTACATCTATGATTCCTGGTTGCTGACAGAAACTGTCAGCTTCCTAGAAAGGAATAAATGCAGTGTCATGGGGAGGCTTCTCTATTTTTTTTTTTTCTAATTTCTAAGATTCCTGAGGATTTAAAATGATCTTGTGAGGACGCTGGTAAAACCACAGCTGAAAATCCAGAGACTGAGCATTCTATAAAACCTAAGAACGAAATAATATCAAAAGCTTTAGAAAGCTGTGGATTTTTTTTTTAAAAAAAGAAGGTGAAAGATGAAAGGAAAATCTGCACAAGTAGCATACCAAGAAACAGATGGTCTTTTTGAAAAATGAACCAAGAGTGTGCCTTCCACAAGCATGCTTCTTAATTGTAGCATACTGAGCACTTTTATGCAGATTATTTCATTGCTAAGCAAAGAGCTGAATAAACGGGGTTAGCTCATTGACATTAAATGACATAGTATACTTGGAGCTCATCTACTATTTAGTCTGTTAACACCTGATATGCAAAATCGTATGAAGAAACTAGTGCCAAGAGGGTTTAAGATTGACCAATGTTCAGTGAAGATTTAAAAGCTTGCCTTTCATTTTGCAAAAGATGCTCCCTTTCATATTTAATCAATGAACTCAGTTCTGTTTTAAGCACTCGATTTAGAATATATGATTTTGTTTCATTTCAGCTTATTCCAAATGAGTTAAAGAAAGCTTAGAAACTAGGAGGGGGACGGGGGGAGGGAAAAAATAAGAACTAATGTGAATTAAACAGAAAATTTCGCAAGAAAATTTCCGAAACAAGTAGATTATCAACTTTACCTCCGTTGGACAGACTGAGGAATAATGGTTTAAATGTTTATTTCTATTTAGCACAGGATCGTAGAAACATTAATGACAACCCTCAGCTAAGGTCTTCCTCCTCACTTTGGTTTGTCAGCTTAATGTCCCCTCACTCCTTGCTGAGGAAGCCTTCCAGCGAGGGTGGAGGCAGACCTACCGACACTTAAGAAAGCCAGCTGCTGCCCCAGCTCCTTGATGGGAGAAGAGCTGGACCAATGGGGGGGCCTGCTCTGAAGAAGAGGAGGCAGATGTCCCTTGTCGGGGGGGTGGGTGATGGAGGCGGGGGCTCATGGTGGCAAAGCCGGAAGTCATTCAGAATCTGCACACAGCAGCTCTCCAACCTTCTGGGATGGCTGTAACCCAGGCAGGGGCACCTTTAGAGCTGGGAGGGAGCTCTTGGCACATCTACGAGAGTTGCTGAGATTACCGCACCCTGTTACTCAATGCACCAGGCTTTTTCAAGGAATCTGGATCAATATCTTCTCATTAACTTGGGTACTAACTTTCCAAACTGATCTTTTTATTTTTGTGGACAAAAAGCTTTGTGTAGCTTACATGACCTCTTACTTTACTATGGCTCTTACTGATCACAGCAGCCAAGCAAATTCTGAAGACTAAAATTTGGAACAAGAATATGCATAAGTTTGTACTCACATCCTATATTGCTGGTCTGTGTATACATAAAAGACATACATTGAAATATCTATCTATACAGATCTATATTTAATATATCTATATTTATATTTGAAATAGTCACATTATTGACATATATCTCTGTAAATGATATAAATAAAATCCTAGTGCTCCACTGAGTTATGGAAGGCAAGGTACTTTCATTAGACTTTAAGCTCCGCAAAGATGAGGATGTGTCGTGTTCCTTTGTTGATTTCCATGCTTAGCCTTGCTGAGTAACTATTGCAACCAATCTGTGTTCAGCCCTCCTCCGGATTTTGTCTCCCCATCCAGGGAATTCATGCATGAGCGCTTGTTTTTGTTCTTTCTATATTTCAAATTTGACCCTCCCTCTGCTTCCATTACTCATGGATTGTACTTTGGGAGAGAGGGGTGTAGTACAGAACCTGAGCATCTGGTAACTTAATTCTCAAGTAGCATCTCTATTTTGTTACACCATAGTATAACTTTGTTTACCTTGCAGCAAATACTACTTGTATCGTGTTGTTCTTTTTATATACAGAGACACAGATTTTCACTGAGTCAGAAAGAGAAAAAATATGTAGGGTCCTCAACTAAATGGAAATTGGATTTCTTGTTTTGGCTACTACATAACAAGTAATCGGGACTATAATGCTGGCAGGCTTGTCTCCTCTCTTGCTCTCACATCTATATTTGCTCCATCAGCAAGTCCTGTTGGCCCTGCCTTCCATCCATCCAGAATCCAAGTGCTTCTCCCCACCTCCTTTGCTACCACTCGGGTCCAAGCCAACTTCCTCTCCCACCTGAATTACGGATTACTGCAACAGCCTTCTCATCAGTTCCTCTCCATCTGCCTTTGTCTTCCTAGAAACCATTCTCACGAGCAGCCAAAGGGATCCTTTTAAAGCTAATCAGTGCAAGTCCCTCCTCCTTGCAGGAGCCATGATAGAGTCTCACCTCACTCAGAGTAATGTCCTAAAGGCTTAAATGTTCTGGCTCCCTTTACCTCCCGGTCTTATCTGCTTGTGCTTTTGATTTTGCTCACTCCACTCCAGCACGCTTGCCCTCTTCACCGTTTCACCAACAAACAAATCATCCTCCCATCTCATGGTCTTTGCACCTGAAGTTCCCCTCACCCAGGTATGCTCAATCCTCCCTCTCCCAAATCTTCATGGCTCACACTCTCACCTCCCTCAGATCTTTCAGAGTTCCCTTCTCAGTGACAGCCTTCCTTGATCCCCTTGTTAAATGGCACTACTTCCCACCCTCCCTTATCTCCCCTGCCGGGTTCTATTTGTCTCCCTATCACTTATGAGCTGATTCTACTTATTTACTTACACTAGAATGTAAACCCCCTGAGGGCAAGAATTTTACCTGTTTTCTTCACTGCTTTATCTCCAGCAAGCCTGGGGTACAATGCTCAATAAATACTTAAAGAATAAATGAATTGAATGATGGCAAAATAGTTCAACCAAGCAAACTCTTAAGATCTAGTTTTATGCCATAGTTGCAGAATGCATACTTAAAACTTAAGCTCAGACAGCCAAGTTATTTAGTTTTGTGACTCATTTTCAGTCATTAGATATTTCAAAATGACATATTAGTTCTTTTTTGACAAATTAGCAAATTGAGAACCAAAGTGACTGGGGCTGCTGCATTTATATCTAAACTGTGGATGTGAATCTTAGTACATGGCCCACAAGTCTCTGCAGCACTGACTTTATCATTTAATCAGCAGAACTCTGGTGGTCAAAAAGGGTTAACAAAATGTTTAGGTGGATATGAATTATTACAGAGGATTGGGACAACCTAGCTTAATATGAATCTGAGATTTTTTGGATGGTCAACTTTAGGGGACAATGAAGCGATATCTGGGACGTGAATAAATCCACACCCCAAATTCTGAAGGTAACTTTTGAGAAAATTGAATGACTTCTGTATAGCACCTTTTATGAATCTAGCAGAAACCAAATTTACATCAATGCCAAAGGCAGAGTGACACTTTCTCCAGGAAGTGCCTAATCCTGCAATAAACCTGTTGAAGAGACAGGTTTAATGTTTACCAAGGCTAAGTGTTTAAGAGGTCTCCATGGTATAATTTATCACTACTACAAGTTTTTGCTTTCCTTTCAAAGCCGTGAAAATTGCTCCCCAATCCCACTAGGAACTAAGCTGCTCATGTCAGGATCACAGTTTACAATTCATTTCTATTTTCATAGCACTTCTTTGTTTATTCCTTGTTGAAAAAATATATGCTATTATATACACTACAAAGCCACAGGATGTAGTCACATGAAAATTCAAAGGATAAAATATTTAAAAACTAACACTGCTTGACTATAATAAACTGAGTAAAAACAAGGCACAATGATTTGAATAAAAGGTTTCAGATTTAAATGGGAATGAGGGAGGTGGTCATTGAATTTTTATTTCCAACCTAGTCAGAAGTTAATTATCCACACTCTTAGCAAAACCTTACAGTCCATGAGGTTTATCCAGGAATTTTGAAGGCAGAACCTTCCTGAGTTCTTTTCATCACACTAGTTGTAAAAGAAAATGTGTGCTAAATTTACCTGCAATAGCGTTCAAAATTAATGCTGCAGGGATCTAAAGAAAACATTTTTGTATTTACATGCCAAATATATAAAAAGAATAAATAAAGACACAGTTGGCAAAGACTTATTTTCCATTTATTCTCCTTTAAAAACAAACCAATTTTTAAAATTGTATAAGTCTATATGCACGCACATGCTAATTTGATGTCAGGGTCCATTTTCAGGGAGACATTCATTTACGACAGTACTGTTTATTAATGGTCACAAGGGGACTGATAAGGCTGAGGAGCTTCTATCATGAATGATAAGCTGAAACCTTTCTCAGATTTCATCTCAGAGCATCCTTTGATAGGGTTTTAGTGTAAAGTGTTAGGAGGAGATTCGGTACGAGTTTTTGAAAATCCTAAACATTTACCCCCAACTTTTTTTTTTTTTTTTTTTTTTTTTTTTGCGGTACGCGGCCTCTCACTGTTGTGGCCTCTCCTGTTGCAGAGCACAGGCTCCGGACGCGCAGGCCCAGCGACCATGGCTCACTGGCCCAGCCACTCCGCGGCATGTGGGATCTTCCCGGACCGGGGCACGAACCCGCGTCTCCTGCATCGGCAGGCAGACTCTCAACCACTGCGCCACCAGGGAAGCCCCCTCCCTCCACCTCTTGCTTTCCAGGGAAGATAAAGGCACATAACTCAAACCTGATTTGGCTCAGATTTACTGAGTCCTGATTCAATTCAATTTCAATATCTATGGAGCACCTGCTGAATACAAAGCTCACATTTCCTGTGACCACACAGGTAGGACAGTACTGCTGGGAACCTAAACCTTGTGGCAGAGACCTGGGCATCACCAGGCAGATCCTGAGCAAGGATGCCTGCATTGGCTTCCTTACTAGGTACCAAGGGATGGCACAAGTCAGAGAGAGGCCAATAAGATGTGCTTTCCCTCAGTGTACAGAACATTTTATTTCCAAAATGGATTGAGGTCAGACAGAAATACCACAAGGCACACTGAATCTCTGAATGTGGAAGGTTTGCAATGTGTGCTTTGGGCACTAGAGTCACTAATATGTATGGGAGTCCTCAGGACTACCTCACCATGTAATATATTACAGCATCTGAAAAATCAATGTCCTAGGGCACAGAAAGATGAATACAGAGCTTTTCAATTATCTTTTTTTTCCCTAAAAATATTTCTCCCTTCAAACAGATTCAAAAGGCAATATGATACTGTTTTCATTTTGGTTAAGAAGATGTTGAGTTTATGCAAGGATCTCAACTGCTGCAATCCCACTGGGTAATGGCCCACTGGGCAAAAGCTGTATAGACCCTGAAAACACAGTAGGTTAATAAAACTCTCCCTAAGAGCTCAATGAATGAGGATGAGGCATCTTCAGTAAATTGACTTGTCTGTTTAACAGTCTAGCTGCACCCAACTTCTTTAAGACTGACACTTTTTTTCTTTTTTAAACCAATGTCTTCTGTCAGTAAGTACGTGGATCACAGTATTGTTTTAAAATAAAATTTCCTGTCACACTCACATCTTGGGAAATATAAGAGAAGCAATCCTAAAAGCCCAGCTTCTTCATATTCAGTCAAATGAGAAAACAGAGTGAGTTTAATACAACAGGCAGAAACCTAAGTTTCAATCTCAGTTACCCGAAGGCACAAGGTCATCTGCCACCTTTGAAAAAATAGGCCTGCACACAAATGATGCAATATCAAGAATAGCCTTGGAGACTTCCCAATTTCTTGGTGGGGAGTGGCAGAGAGGAATATTCTGGTGGGACATAGAGCATTTATCCTGTGTTTCAGAACGTCTGTATTCTACCTAATGCCCAAGCACTTCCTACTAGTGTTAATAATGTGTGCAGAGAAGGCTTGGTGGGTTTGTTATAGTGGCAAAGCCCTTTTTCCAAACCAAATTTTACAAGAGAAGTCAATGAATAATGAAGTCAAAAGCAGAGTGTCTCCGTAGCAATGGGTACGCAAGTGTGTTGGGGGTGAGAGGAGCAGGAAGGAACGAGGCTGGAGTCTAAATGGTGCTATGATAAAAGAGGTTTGATAAATATTTGTTAAAAGAATAAATGACCTACCATTTCAGGACAGACTGGACTGCTGTGAACTCCCATGGTATGTTTACCTTAAACACACCCAGCTTGTGCTTTCCTCTGGTGGCCTATAATGGCACTTTCATCTTTGTCCTGGTCTTGGTAAATAGGCCCCTGCAACCGGGGAATAGCTCGACTGTTTGAGCCATGAGAAAGTGGAGATTTATTGAGCCTTTGATTCCTCCTGTTTCTTGGCTGATTCATGTCATCTTAACTTCCAGGTACTTCCCAATTATATTTCCACAGCTGCCTGGCACACTGACCAAGAGTGTCTGCTCCTGGCCATCCTCCAAAACCCTGTACCTAGTGCTCCCTTGTCAGAAAATCCATGGTCAATAGCTTAGCATTCTACTCCTGAGAGGATGCCTCTTTTTCAGATCTTTATATTATTGCTGCAGTGAAAGAAAATGCCTCTTTTTAAGCTGGAAAGAGTTAAAGTTTTTTCCTATAACCCTAAGGCACTTGATATGCTACATTGATTTTCAAGGACACAGGATTCTTAATATCCATTCTTTCATTGAGTCATTCAACAAAAATTTATTGAGCGCCTACTCTGTGGGAAGCACTGTCCTTGACATTGGGGTATAATAATGAATAAGACAGATCAATTCTCTTCCTCCATGGTGGTAACGTTCCAGGGGGAGAAGTCAAACAAACATACACATAAAGGAACAAGAATAAATAAAGAACACAAGATAGTGATGAATGTGCTGAAGAAATATAACAGGGTGAGGTGATGAACTGAGTGGCCGGGACAAAGGGCTATTTCAGATGGGATAACCAGCGAAGTTCCACCTGAGGAGGTAACATCTGAGTCAGTGAGACTCGACTTTTGAGAAAGTGTTCCTTTGAGACTTCAGTTTGTATGTAGCTTTCACCAGAAAATATCAAAAATATGAAGGAAGTACATAAAAGATCTTTTCATTTGTCTGCACTTATGTGGTTTAGGTTCCACTAAAAGCTAAGCTTCAGGGCAGAGAGCCACATACATTTCTAATCGGGTACAAGGAGTCTTATTAGAAAAATATTTATTACATGTAACTGGGTAAAATACTCCAGATGGCATCCGGGCATTTGCATAGCGCTTCATGTCAAATTAATAATCATTAATTAAGGGTTAGAGTGTTCAGAATAAGCTGGCTTGAAAGAAGATAAATAAGTAGTCAGGCTAGGACTTAACCCTCTATAAAACTTTCAAGCAGATAAGGTTGGGCCTTTAGGTTGCTCTAGTCTCCTAGAATTCTCTTTTTATCACATTCACCACCAATGTATCTGGAGTCCATGTACTTTACAGTTTAGCAATTCTGGATTTAACAAATAATCAAAAGGATCTGCCCTGAAAAGAATCTGAGGAACCCTCATTTTAACCTAAAAGCAATATCACCAGATGATCTGTTTTAAATTGAGTAAACCATCCATCACAATTTTTTTTTTTTTTTTTTTTGCGGTATGCGGGCCTCTCACTGCTGTGGCCTCTCCCGTTGCGGAGCACAGGCTCTGGACGCGCAGGCTCAGCGGCCATGGCTCACGGGCCCAGCCGCTCCACGGCATGTGGGATCCTCCTGGACCGGGGCACGAACCTGTGTCCCCTGCATTGGCAGGCGGACTCTCAACCACTGCGCCACCAGGGAAGCCCCCATCACAAAATTCTTGAGACCAATTTAAGAATTCAACAAAACTCCTTGTGCCTAATAACACCTTGCTTAGCTGCAGAGGAAAGCTTACGAAGATAATAAGTGAAATAGAGCAATTCTGAAATCTTTGCATTTTCCGATTTGTGTTATAGTATAATACAATGAAAGAATTGCTTTTGACCCCGCCGAGTGGAACCTCAAGGACAAAGATTTTACTGTTTCTTTTCCTGGAAAATTGATGTAAAGATTCAATTTACTTTGGAGTGTCCAAGTGCTTCAGCAACTAAGGGGGAAAAAAAAGATTGATTTTTCATATGGATGTTATGTAATTAAGTTCTAATTTGATAAAAGAGCTGATCAAAAAGTGGTGACCATTCTAAAATGTTCCTCAGAGCCGAACAATTACCTGTAATGCTTTTAGAAGGAAAATTTCTCAAGTAAATTTCCTTTATGTTATTCAGGTGTTGTGTTTCCATACTAATGTTCTCACCTTTATTTAAAAATACATACATGTAAATCCAGCATCTGTACACTCCTCTTATGTTTACTATATATTTTGAGCTTGCCACATTCAGCCTCATGTTGTAGCTTTTGGGTGAGGATCTATGTAGCCAATGCTATTGGTGCCCTCCCATATCCCTCTATAATTACTGTTTCTGAAAAGGCCAACAGTTTCCCATTGCAAGCACCTGTGACTCCACTGAGAGCACTCTCTGGGCCCAGAGCAGGCCTGGGCAGCACACAGTGCTGGTTGGAAATGCCACGGAATTATCTCCCCAGAAGCAGCCCTTGGCCAACAACATAAAGTCAATGGTTGATAAATACCCCATTTTCTTTTCTCCTTGGGGAGACATGTTCTATGTCAACTTCTTGAGCCCCTCAACTGGGACTGAGCCCCAGTTGCCCACTGCAGTAATGTGTTCATAAATGTGCCCTCTCGTGGTTTTCTTTTCCTGTCCATTTTCCATCCCCAACCCTTACAACTGCTACTTGAGATAGGCTCCTAAATACTTGCATTCAAATCCTTGCCTCAGAGTCTACTCTCAGGAATTAAAACCTAAAGTAATCTACATCTCAAGTATGCAAAGAAACTATTAATGATAAAGGATAGGTCCAGTCCAAACCTTTTTCTGATTTCTTATGACATAACTCAGTGCTTTGTACACAAAATGCGGCATTAATAATGATGAGGAAAGCATGTAACATCGACTGAGCACGTCCTCTACGTCAGGCACTGTACCCTATTCTATACCCTATTGACTCTCCCCACAGCCTTGTGAGGTAGGTACTATGGAAGGTACAGCCTTTTTTCACCACTCACTGTTCACAAGAAGTACTAAAATGTTCCTAATTTATTTTGAAGCAGAATTAAATACTACCACTACAATCCCCTCTACCTGCCTCCCTCCATATTATTACCTTTTTAATGATAATAATAATAAAGGAGATACATTTACTTTTTTTACCTAGCACAGACTGGCTAGTTATTATGCCATCCAAACTTCACTGTTAAGCCTCAGCTCCTAGAATAGTACCTAAAACATATCAGGCACTCATTAAATACTTATTGCATAAATCCAATTTTACAGATGATATAATAGTGACTTAGAAAGGTAAGTAACTTCCCAATGGTTCTGCTGTAAATGGTAGAGCTGATTCCAGAGTTCAAGCTCTTAATCCCGCATTACACTAGAAGATGATCTACATGAGGAGGAGGAGTGGGGAGTCCACTTAATACTTATTTGCTCTGGGCTTGCAGAGAGACTAAGAGATATGAGGGGTTGCTAACATATTTGTTGTCACACCAAAAAAAAAAAAAAAATCTGCATTACTGCATCTTCATTTACTGATTATACTAGTCATAATCCTTCTGGCTACCTGCATCCTTTCCTGCTCTTTCTCCTTGCATCTCCTGAATAAGTAAATTCATGTGTCTGCCTTGCGTTTGATGAGACTATTCCAATGTTTAATTTGGTGATTAATGTGTGTCGTGATCTATGGTAAATGTCCTACTTGTCTAACAGTCATTTCTCAGGTCAAAGGAAGCAGAATAACTAGCCTGTCTGTGCTATGTAAAGAAGTAAATGTCTCTCCTTTATTATTAACATGAGGGAGGCAGGTAGATGAGGTAGTGGTGGCAATTTTTTTCCACTTCAAAATAAATTAGGAACATTTAGTACTTTAAGAAAAAAAATTTTTCTCAGTTACTAATGTACATTTTTGAGCTACCTGTACCTACCTTCTCCAATTAGTTAATGGAGAACTGGAAACCTATCTATTTTTGTTGGACTACTGACTTGAATTTTGTTTAAAAACAAAGCACAATAAAATTACTGATGAAACATTTAAAGAAAATAAAGCAAAAAATGATGTATCTAAAAATAATAATGGTACATTACACAGGTGAATAAGCAATTTAAAAAATATGCTGAACTTTGTCATCAACAGAATGGGTGTTTAGTGGTTATTAAAATGATGTCTCTAAAGTCCACCGACTTTTAATAAAAAACACCAAATAGAAAAACAAATGCTAAGCCAATTTCTCTTCAAATATTTAAAATGTTAAACGTTCATCTATTTTGGTGAATTACCCATGAGTGAAATGTTGTAAATAATAAACAGCCTCTAATAATAACTGTAACTACATTACATAATAGCAGTATTTAAATAACGGTTCAGAGTCACGTCGCATGCTGTCAGTAATTAGCCACATGAGGAAAAAATGCAATGGTAACTCCTACTCCAGAGTTACGTTATCCAAGATTTTATAGAAGAGCAAGTGAGTACTTAAGACTCTGTAGAAAGCTTTAAAGTCTTTGATTCTTGAGCATCCCATCTGCCCAACAGCTAAGAACAATCACTTCCTTTTATATAAAAGATTATGAGCCAAATGTGAAAACTGAAACATACAGCAAAGAATTTTTCCAGTTAATCAGCTCTCATAAGATTTTAACTATAAACACATAATGATTCTCTAGTAAATAAAGCTGGATATAAAAAAGCATATTATCTATTACAAGGTTATGTTTTTCACTAACACAGTAATTTTCTTCTGAAGAAAAGATTCTATAATTTCAAAGAAGTATATTTTAGGGGGAGGAAAAAACACTCAGTTTTAAAAAATATTATGGTAATAAATTGACACCCAACATAACAAACTCCTTTTCTTGGCACATGATGATCGGTATTCTACATGTATTCCAAGAAGCTAAGGAGGAAGCATAAAAGAGATTGCACATGACCTCTTTTCATATCATGTTAGCAATCACTCTTTTCAATTCACCTGTTCTTATAACTGACCTCATTTGGCATGTAGATATTAAACATCCAAATATTTTAAGGATGGCAGATGATATTATAAAATGATTAATTTCTTACCATTCGTCTACAGAGGCTTTAAAAATATTAAGGCTACCCTGGGAAAAGAGGTTCTTGGATAGTTCCTCTCAACCATAACAAAGGAAATTCTAAACAATAATTAATATGAGAAAATATGATTGCTCTTTGAGCACTGGTGAAGGAAATGTGGATATATCTCAAAATCTGGTAAAGAGAAGCAGCATGTAGAAACACATAAAGAGAAAATAGGGCTCCTATGGGGCCTTCTCAAGCTCTAAGGAAAGCTTTTCACGAAGATTAAAGAGGCAGTGGGAAAAAAAAGCCTTTGACTAGCTTTGGAGGAAAATACATATACAGTAGCAATCCATCACACCCTTAGTTGTGAAACATTTATTCTTTTAAACCTTTATTTACTTAAGAGAGTTCAGCTCTAGGATTTGTTCTAAGAGACAAAAGCTGCTTTGATTTTTTTATAAGTCAGAAAAGATGACCTCCCCAAAATAATTCCTAGATATTCCTTTTAAAGAGGCTATACTGCATTTAGAAATATTACATTTTAATTTTACATACAGAACCTCAACAATTACTACTACTTCTAAATGACCTTATATACTCAGATTTAAGGAAGGCATGTAGCTTGCACACTTAGTTCATTGATCAATAGCTTCAAAATTTTATTTTATGGGAAGGACAAGAACCTGAAGATAAAGAGGTAGTGGTTTTAGCAGGATTCATTCCTAACATATTATTACTATAAGAGCAAAATGATGTATCCCTAATCTTCCCAGTAAGGGTCTCTCATCTGTTATGTAGTTGTGGGTCTGCCTATGATTACACAATCATCACTATAAGTGTATGCAGCCATTTGTAGAAAATATGCTCTTAAAACAGAAGTTATGTATTTCCTAATTACCTCTCTGGAAGGAGAATTTCTTGCTAAAGCAGATTTTTTTTTTCAAACATACATGACACTAGAAAAAAGAAAACAATCTCCTTGTACAGGACTGAATAATCTAAGTCTCTCCATCTCTGCACCGCCATTTTACCATTTACCTTTCTTTACATAGTTCAGTAGAGGGGAAATAACACAAGGCAATGAAAGGCAAAATCTCTCTCTACCTCAAAGGAACTTCCCATATTGGTGGTGAAAAGAAACTCACTGTCAATGCTGGAAACTGTTCAGACTAAACAGATACAATAGGGAAAGTCTTCAGAGAAAAATTCATTTTTAAATGGCTTGTCCTTTTATTTCCTTTGGGGTAGGGTGGAGGATATGGAGCCAAGTGATTTTGAAAGCCTAAATCTAATTATTCTGTGGTTTCCAATTTTTCCTGATGCTTCTTTTCCTTCTCTAGTCTCATTACTTAAAATGAGCCACATTTGTTTCGCATTATTAGATCTGATAAATTAACCTAAATGCTCTAAAATTACTTTTACTACTACTTAGTGGGAAAACATATTAAATTATTATAAAAACAATATTTAACTATGATATGGTATATAAGTGTATAAGTGTATGCTAGTAAAAATAAAAATATTTTAAATATTTTTTCCTGATTTTTAGTTTCTAAATGCTCCAGCAGATTTTCTTGGATTTTACTCTCAATCTAAAATGTTGATTTATTTACAAAATAGAAATAGACTCACAGACATAGAAAACAAACATGGTTACTAAAGGGGAAAAGAAAGTGGGGGGGTATAAATTAGGAGTTTGGGATTAATATATACACACTACTATATATAAAAGATAACCAGTGATGACCTACTACATAGCACAGGGAGCTATACTCAGTATCTTGTAATAAATCTATAAGGGAAAAGAATCTGAAATATATATACATATATATATGTATATATATAACTGAATCACTTTGCCATATACCTGAAATTAACACATTGTAAATCAACTATACCTTAATAAAAAAGAAATTTTTAAAATAAAAAAATAAAATGTTGATTTATTGACAATCTGAACATGGTATAAAAGTCAAAAATACGAGTTGTAATCAGATATCTGTGAAACACAATGGTTCCAAGAAACATTTTCCAATATAATTATAGGACCCCACAATGTTTACAGATCTTTGTGGGAGGAATCAAAGAGAGAAAGACTGTAGGAAAGTAACTTGGTTCCATCTTCTCCCACATCTGTGTATACAAAGGCAAAACATTTCTGTGGTGACTACCCTAAAGAGGACAAAGTCCAGGGTGAAGAAAGGATGGGAGTTAGCAGCTGTGAAATTTTTATCCCCTATGTGCTTACATTTCTACATCTACAAAGTCTGGATTTACATATATTCTTCCTGAAAATAATGCTCTAATAACTTCATGTAAATTCCAGAAGAAAATCCAATCCATCAGCAAAGTCTGTTTATTCTACCACCAAAATATACCTTGAATCCGTTCACTTTTGTCCATCTCCACGGTCACCATCATTTGTCCCTGGACCACAGCAACAGTCATCTTTCCACCACAGTGCCCCCATCCCCAACCCATTCTGTACACAGCAGCCAAAGAAAATTTAAAAAACATATTTCTGGGCTTCCCTGGTGGCACAGTGGTTGAGAATCTGCCTGCTAATGCAGGGGACACGGGTTCGAGCCCTGGTCTGGGAGGATCCCACATGCTGCGGAGCAACTGGGCCCGTGAGCCACAACTACTGAGCCTGCGTGTCTGGAGCCTGTGCTCTGCAGGCCGCAATAGTGAGAGGCCCGCATACCGCGATGAAGAGTGGCCCCCGTTGCCACAATTAGAGAAAGCCCTCACAGAGAAACGAAGACCCAGCACAGCAAAAATAAATTAATTAATTAATAAACTCCTACCCCCAACATCTTCACACAAAGAAAAGAAAACCATAGCTTTAAAAAAAAAACATATTTCTGATCACATTTCTCTGCCTAATACTCTTAAATGGCTTCCCACTGCATTTGGAATAAAAGCTAAGTTCATTGCCTACACAGAACAGTCTACCTATCTATCTGACTTCTTGTGTATTCACCCTGTCATTCAGGTTGTACTGGTCTCTCTTCAACTCATGAGACTTTCCCTCTGCAGGGCCTTTGTGTCTGTCGTTTGCTCAGTTTCTTGATCCAACTCTTCTTGTGCCTGGCTCCTTCTCATCTTTCAGGTTGGGGCCGAGATATTTCCTTCTAGGGGTAGCCTTCTCTGCTAATTCTGTGTAGAGTTGGACCCCTGCCCTGTTCTGTACTTTTCTTTCATAGAATCTTGTAAGTTTCCTTAAGAATTGTTTTATTACTTGGTTTGTTCATGTTTTCATGGACTACTCTCCAACTGGTATACAAACCCCAAGTGGTAGGGGTGATTACATGTGCTCATTCTAGGCTGCAGCCCCAGGGCCTAGGACAGTGCCTGGCACTGTCACTTAATAAGCATTTGTTAAATGAATAAACACAAAAGAAGGAAGTGAAGTGAATAGGAAATCTAGCAGCATCCTAAAGTTCTTTTATATTTCAATGCATGGTATTACCTATTTATATATAATTATGTCCTATAGTACAAACAGTTACTGCATGCTTATCTACGAAAGGTGACTGATTTATAAAATGAGTACCTTATTAATAAATTCTGGAAAGTTATATCCTTTTTTGGGGGCTTTATTTATACTGGTTTGTCAATGTTTTCTACCTTGACATTTTCAAGTGTTTTCAAGACTGTACAAGCATCTTTTGCAGTTTAGCTCTATTTATCATTCTGTAGTGCTGGGTAAAAAGTAAATAAGGACATTTTTCCTTGGGGCTATATATACAGTCTTTGTGAACAACCACTTTTGGCTGAGCTGAGCAGTTGGTAGAACTGAGCAGAACAGTAAAACCCAGCACTACGAAGCAGTAGTGCTGGCCTCAAGTAGAGTCACTTGATATTGCTTTTGCTGTGAAACATCTAAGAAGCCAAGACCTCTTTAGCATTTTTGAGCCATCTTTTTAATTGAGTAACTTAAATAGGTATCTTTCTACTATACTGCATGGCAGATTTATTCCTACTCCGTGCAAACATGAGTTCATTCTGACATTTCTACTTCAAAACAGACAGAATCTCTAGAACAGTATGTTTAATTAATTTCTGTTAAGACTTAAAGGCACCAAAGGCATGGAATTTTAGATAAATGCTTATCCATGTGCTCACTCCATATGATAGGTCATATGTTCGCATTACATACATTACAAACATAAATTTAAATAAAGTATCTATCAATGCCAATTCTATTAGAATTATCACTCAGTGTTATACTTATTTCTTTTGAGGTCCAGCTTCTTGATATACAGGGGCCTCTCAAATTAATGAGCCTCAGAATCACTGGATAAGTTATTCAAAAGTGCAGATTCCTGATCCTATCTTCAGATTATGGTGCTAAAGGTCTGAGGTGGGGTCCAGGAATCTGCATTTTTAACAAATTCTGCAGGTGATTTGGATACTGATGGAAAGGGGCACACATGCTGAAAGTCACTAGTCCAGTCTTCTCCTTAGCAGGAGGACTTTTATCTTGCACTTTTTAATGTCTCCATCAGCACTTTGCACATCACCTGGCATCTTGTAGGCATCAATAAATTTTTACTGAATGTTCATAAGAATAGAAAGTTTTATGACTTTATGAAACATCTAACGGAATATTATCATTGGTGTATCTTTTGAATAGTAATATTAGCTAATACTAGTTATTTTTTTAAAAAGGAATATATTTGGGCTTCCCTGGTGGTGCAGTGGTTGAGAGTCCGCCTGCAGATGCAGGGGACACGGGTTCGTGCCCCAGTCCGGGAAAATCCCACATGCCGCAGAGCAGCTGGGCCCGCGAGCCATGGCCGCTGAGCCTGTGCGTCCGGAGCCTGTGCTCCGCAACGGGAGAGGCCACAGCAGTGAGAGGCCCGTGTACCACGAAAAAAAAAAAAAGGGACTACATTTAAGGAATATGTTTATGTTTAAAACTTTCTGTGAATACAATGAAATTGAATATTTTAATGACTTCCATGTGGCTAGCAGCAGGTGGAATTACTGTGAAGAACAGAAAAGAACTCTTTACTACTTGATCTATTTTATTCAGTTCCATTAATTGGTTTGAAATAAAATGCGACTGTTGTCTACTGAACTCTCAGCACCAAATGTATTTAATAAAACAAATTTGATTTGTTTTATTAATATTATCATATCTCAAATCACTGAACTAAGTCTCTTTTCTCTAATACATGGTAAAAGATTTTTAAAGATCAAAGACAATCTTAAAATATTTGAATTGAACATGATTTATTTCAAAATAAGAGATATCTATTAAAATAAATTTAAAGAGACACTGGAAAGAATACCAGAAGGAGGGGGAGGGACTCATAAACTATCTCTAAAACAGCGTTTAGAATCCAAGTTACTTCTAAGCCTAAAAACTATCACCACCGAAAGCAAGAAGCATGCTCAGGAATATACAGAATGTCTAGTTCAATGTTGATTGTGCATATAAACTAGGAATTCTAGGAGCTAAGTGTAAGGTTATGGGTATTATAAAAACTGAAAATGGAGATAAAAGTTTGAAGAGGAAAAACCGAATGGTATCAGAAGACAGGAGGAGGCAGCAGTGAAGAAAGGATAGGCTTTAGAATTAGAAGGTAAGAGTTCGAGGAACAGCAATGTGACCCTAGCCAAGTCACTTTAAAGAAGTCTCGGGGACTTTCCACATGGTCCCGTGGTAAAGAATCTGCCTTCCAATGCAGGGGATGCGGGTTCCATCCCTGGTCAGGGAACTAAGATCCCACATGCCGTGGGGCAACTAAGCCCATGCGCCACAACTACTGAGCTCGCACGCCTCAACTAGAGCCCACGTGCCGCAAACTACAGAGCCCAGCGCCCTGGAGCCTGTGTGCCACAACTAGAGAAGAGAAAACCCACACGCCACAACTAGAGAGAAGCCTGCATGCCGCAATGGAAGATCCCATGTCCTGCAACTAAAGCCCGACACAGCCAAAAAAATAAGTAAGATAAATAAATAAATTAAAAAAAAAAAGGAGTCTCAGTTTTCTTATTTGAGGGATGAAATGGCACTGAATTACTGGCTTATTCTGGGGATCCACCATGATTTATGTTATGGGTGCCTTGTAAATGGCTGTCTTTTATTATTGGCTTACCATTACAGAGGCACAGAAATAGGATCAATGGGAAAAGAATGAGATGGGACTTGGAAGATATCTACATTTGCCATTTTATCCAATTTCATCAGTTTGCACAAAACTCACCCTCTCACGGATCCCTCCATACACAGCCTGGGAAGACGCATCACAACTATTGACTTACCAACAATAAACAGTCACTTAAACTACACCTAAGATAATGTGACTTAATAGGCTTCTCAAGTGTTCTTTACACCAGGTTAATTAGAACTCAAAGTAATAGAAAATCTAAATCCCTTCTTATTTTCCTAATTATTTCAAATATATAAGGAATCTGTGGTAGGTATATAGACTTTAAACAATACGCCATCCCCCAGATAGGGTTACAATATAGCCACTGACATGTATCCAATTCTATTTTCTTACTTTTTACCAATTTGCCTTTGATTCTGCTTGTGAGTTTTCATCTTGACTTGCTATTCCTCCTTTTGCAAAGTGTGGGGTAGTGTTACAAGTGAAAAATCTGTGATATATTTCAGGATACATTTCTCCCTAACTGTCTGACTTTGACCATTCCATTTATTTTCATTTGAGAAACTCTAAAAAAAAAAAAAAAAAAACAGATGGGAACTGGAGGAGAGGAAGAAAGGATGTGAACTCTTATCCCACATAGCTTCATACCAGGACTACATAAAGGAAGAGGTCTGGATTCTCAGGATGAGATAAGGACTGTGGCTGCTCTTGAACACAAGGGACTGTGACTATGCTTCCACGTAACATGGACTTGAGGGGTGTAAGCACGGCCTGTCTTTTGACATCACAAGTGCTACGTTGGGAGACCTGAAAAATTGCATATTCCTTTGTGGTATCTGAAATTCTTCTCCCTGTAATTGACTTAGATTTGCATTACCTCTTTTACTTCCCATGACAAATCTAGGCTTTGGGAAAAGAATTATTTCCATGGTAGAATAATAATCTAAAAGTGAAGTTTGAGCAAAAATACTATTTCAAATGACATATTTGACTACATATGTTGCACTGCAGACTTCAAAGAGAACAAGTCTAGTTAAATCACTTTTTCACTATCATCCAATATTAAATGAGCATGTTAACATAAACTAAATGAATTGTTTTCTTAATTTCAAAATAGTCAATATGAAAGAATAAGCAGACTTTTTTTTTTTTTTTTTTGCGGTACTGGCGCCTCCCGCTGCTGTGGCCCCTCCTGCCGCGGAGCACAGGCTCCAGACGCGCAGGCCCAGTGGTCACGGCTCACGGGCCCAGCCGCTCCGCGGCACACGGGACCCGCCCCTGGGCCAGGGCACAAACCCGCATCCCCCACATCGGCAGGCGGACTCCCAACCACTGCACCACCAGGGAAGCCCTTAGACATGATATTTTGATACTCAAAAAATACTTTTAAATTACTATCCCTTCATTAAAGTTATTGAAAAGTTCAGTTAAGCCTTAAACCTTTTTGAAGCAGGTTAACTTTGCCAAAGATGTTTGTTTTCTTTTTGAAACTAGGTACATACAATGTTAAAGGCTGTTTTCTAACTTTCTTTCCTATTTTGTTTTCTTAATTTCATTTTCTTTTCATTCACTACACACTCTTTAACTGCAGACTGGCTCTAGTTACCATATCTGAAATGTAGCCTCTGGTGTCCTTATTGGGGGTAGGTGGAGAGGGGAATCGCAGCCATTGCTATGACTGCATTTCAGACAGACCCCTGACTTTAGGAGTCTTAAAAGCTGGAATCTCTTACTATGTACTGTATTTCCTACAAAAGTATGAAAATGCATTTTGAACTACTTATACACATTTTATCACATACTTCAATGTACTTTGTAAAGTACATAAAGTCATGTTAAAAAGTTAGGTGCCAGATGTTGGCCTAAAACATAGTACCGGCATAGGAAATAAAATGTGTTCTGAAAGCGTGGACGTCAAGTCAGGTGGTCTGTGAAATTTATTCCAAGGAGGTTATCATTGTCATTTGTCTATAGAAAAGAATGGTCAGTAGATCAACAAGATATCTTTTGTTTTATGGTACTTTGTTCACACAAGGTTCTGTTGAATAAAAAGTGGTATTTTATATATTACTTACATGTCTATTTCCTTACAGAAGATGCAAAGCGTGCCTAGATTAGTCTCTTTGTTTGCTATGTATGTACAGCAGCCTTCAAAAGTCAAGGACTCTTAAGAATTGATTTGAAAGTAATTGCTGTCCCTTTTACATTGGCAGGAGACCATAGCAAAGGTATATAAATATTACTGACTCGCCTCAGCTTTCGTGTAAAAACCAAACTAAAGCAAACAAAACAATGCTCTTGATTCTCAGAAGAGGCATATATACACACCTCTCTCTCTCTCTCTCTCTCTACACACACACACACACACACACACACACACACACCTCATCTCAAAATATTGTGCAACATCTTTTTCAAAAAGTGTTGTCAGTGGTAACAGAACACTTTCCACAGTGATTGCTAGGGATCTTTAAGAGAAAGAAGGTGAATGTGCTCTCATGGTTTGCCTTAAAAACAGCTTTAGAAGGAATGATAAAATAAAAGGTATATCAAATAGAATAACACACACCATTTTTTTTCTTTGACACTTTTGCAAGATATAAACGTGTAAGTTGGCATAAAGGGCCATTTTCCATTTATTAAGCCAAAGAAGAACATTAGGTAACACATCTGAACTGAAATGCCAGCACCAGTTTGTCCAATAGGTTCACAAGACCTCATTCTGCAAATCAGACTGAACGGGGGAAGAGGCAATGGAGGGGAACCTGAGATTGTAGCAACCATGGAGGGCGGGGGAGATGCAGGGCACCACATGCCACCTGCTAAGCAATTAGGAGAACTGTTTGCAAGCTCAAGAAATCCTGGAGAATTTGGGGTTGTAGATAGCACTATAGTTAAGAGTCAAGTAACACACAGAAACTTAATGGGAATTCTCTTTTGAACTTATAACACTCAGTCATAATTTTTTTTTTTTTTTTTTTTTTTTTTTTTTTTTTGCGGTATGCGGGCCTCTCACTGTTGTGGCCTCTCCCGTTGCGGAGCACAGGCTCCGGATGCGCAGGCCCAGCGGCCATGGCTCACGGGCCCAGCCGCTCCGCGGCATATGGGATCCTCCCAGACCGGGGCACGAACCCGTATCCCCTGCATCGGCAGGCGGACTCTCAACCACTGCGCCACCAGGGAGGCCCTCAGTCATAATTTTAACACCCATAAATTAATAATACTATAGTTCATACCAGCCACTTTGCTGTGTGCCATCTGCTCCAAAAAAGTCTTATATCTTTACATTATTACTATAAGCATGAAAGCTGTTTTTAAAGTTGCACTGATATTTTCCTTTTAGTTTGCATTAATGGCACTGTTGGATGAGTTTGAAAATGAACTTGATTTTTCAAATGCAGTATTTTATAATTTCTCATTAAGGCATTCTGTAGCTTCAATGTTTATGTAACTATTTTACACTCTTAAATTTGTTCAAATTCTTAATACTGAAAAAGTCAAAGTATAAATTCTTTCCTAAGATTTGTTTTACATAGCGGATGGGGTCAAAGAAGCTTGTAAGTCACTTAATTTACTATCTATTTCTTCTAAAATTATTCCCAGAGGCTCTGAATCCTCTTAAGTCTGTTGCTTTTCTTTTGCCTTCTGGCTAACTATTCCTCCTCCCCTTGTGCCACCTTCTACCTTGGAAGATCTAACAGGTATTCTTTTGTCCTACTTTCTTGTATTCGGAACTATTGATGACTTTACATTAGAAGGCTGACTGATGTGTTACACAAAGGCCCCTATGTAGGTGAAGTCTGAAGATGTGCTAAGCAGCCCATTATTTTCACAGTACAGTGATCCGCTTGTGGAATTTTCTGAAAACATTTCCAAGGGACAAGACATCAGAGCCTCCATTCCTGTTTTGCATTGACTTTTGACCTAACATTGGACCAGTAAATCCCATGTGTAAATAGGAGGCTGGGTGGCAAGGCCACTTTCCTAAATATTTACAGTGGTAAACTCTCCAGGTTATAAATTACAAGAGAGACAAGATGATCACCTTTACCCACCATGAACTTGTATTTAACACTTATTTTTGTATTATATTAAGCAGGCTAGCAGAAGTTTAGCAGTATACAGAAACTCAAAGAGGAACAAAAATTAGATTAAATAATTCATCATTTCAAATAACCATGGATAAGAAAAACAGCTGAGAAAAAAAACAAAGCAGCCAATGTTAGCATAGGAAAATGTTTCTTAAATTTAAAAAAGCAAGATAAAACTTGAGTAACAAATAAGTCCTATTATTAAGCAAAAATGCCATGTTCTCATTTATAAACATAAAAGGGTGTGAATTAACAAAACATTATACAATGTATGTGAAACATCCAATAATCGTCTGAACGTAAATAGGCTGAGATGCTCAGTCACCAATCGGTGCAGCAGGGATGCAAATCACCCCATCTTATTCAGTCTGTTGTGTGCAGTGATTCTCTGAGAGTAGAATAAAAGGCTCAGGAGCCAGCGTTAGACTGTGATTTTTGTCTTCTGGGAAACTCCACTTAACAGCTCTGAATATCATTAAAAGCCTGTGAGAGTCATTCAAGGGCTGCTGCTGTAGGTTGACGTGGGAGCTTCCAAAATGCACACATGGAAAGACAGCTCATGGTTACAGATCTTTCTGCAGAATAAATCCAGTGGCCAAGATGCTGAAAAGCTTACTCTGACCTCCAGCAGCACTTCTCATCTGTCTCTCCTAATCGTGAGATGGACTTTTATCAGCAGGCAATAATACTGTAAGCCCCTTGAAGGTAGAAAATGTGCCTGCATATCTTTCTATCCGGTGGCACTTGTGTATTTCTAAGCCAGTGGCAGGTGTGCCATAAACAGATGCTGAACTGAATTACAGCATGAGATCGCATACTTGGCCCCGTCAGCAGAACCCCACACACCACTCACTGGCAATATTGAGATTACAGGGGTCACGGGCAGCACTCTGCCTAATGGTGTGCTGACTGACAGAGTAGAAAATCAAATCAAGGAGGCCAGCGTGACCTCTGAGTTGGGCAGACAGGGTGCGCACTTACTGTAGCAAGAAGGTCAAGATCAAAGTGACGAATGTCCAACCTTCCAGTACATGGCTAGAGACCCTGACTGACCACATCTGATTATCTGCGCAATTTCATCAGCATCACCTGTAATACTTTAGCTAATAGTAAACAATGAGAGAGGAGCACAAATAACACAATCCCAGACCACAGCAAATTTACCAGGTTGAAGAAGTGCACTTGACAACAGGCTTCTCGTGGATTATGCAAACCTGCCGATTAGACATGAAAACAACTGCTTTATGGTGACCCAAAATGGGATTAACGTAAGCCGGATGAGTGTTAGAAATTCTTTAAAGAACTCAGTGAAGTACCATTCAAAATGATACAGCCAAGCTGTTAAAAAAGAAAAAAAAAAGTCCTGGGAAAACAGAGAAGCTGAGATGAAGCTGGTTATCAGTAATCAAGAAATGGGACAGCTCCTACTGAGAAAACTTATGTGGGAAAACATGATTCTAGGCATCA
The DNA here is from genome assembly GCF_025265405.1 of Mesoplodon densirostris. Classification (NCBI taxonomy): domain Eukaryota; kingdom Metazoa; phylum Chordata; class Mammalia; order Artiodactyla; family Ziphiidae; genus Mesoplodon; species Mesoplodon densirostris. Next base: position 89,833,752 of record NC_082663.1, read on the forward strand.
AAGTCACTAGTTTCTATGAATCCAGGGTGAAAAGGGTTACTAGTCACTTATCTGTCTGTTAGCCACATCAGTCCTCACAAATGGTAGTCAGGCCATTTAAATACTAAAGACAAAAATAAATATGCTGTATGTAAATATGTATTTAAATGACTTTTACATTTAAAAATAACTTCACTCTCAGCTACTAAAAAGCTCCTTTAATTCTAAGAGAGATAGCCATTGGGTGACTAGGGCACTGCAATTTACATCTACCTAGTGGTGATATATTAGTCCAGTCTCCAGAGGGCTTCACCTTGATTTTCTCCATATGTTACCCATATGTTACATTACCATAAACATATCTTCTAGAAAATATCCATATGCTTCACTTTTATACCTGAATAATAGTGGCCCTTCTTTATCCTTTGGTTGTTATCTCTTCTGTGGATTTCGAAATATTTATAGGAATTATATATTAAAAGAAATATTTTTAAATCAGTTGAATATAATCCCTATCATGCATAACATTGCATTTCTAGGATCTATACATTTCTTTCCTATAATACTGAAGTTCTCACACTCGAATATCAAGATAGAATTACTATTTACATTTGGGTCAAACAGAATTTAGCCTGAATTTTAATGCATCATCCCAACCAATGTTCCTAAGTGTGCTCTGGAAGTGGAGGATTTTCTCCTTTTGATGAATGAGTCATGGATAATCATCATCAATCCCGTGATATCAATAACAGTTTATGGTTACTGAGTTCAGATGACATGCCAGGTACTGTGCTATGGGACACCACACGTCATTTTTCATTTTACCTACAACTAAAATATAGGTAAAAACGTAGTAATGATGTTTACAGCTATATTATTTTCAGGTAGAATTCACTGTAATTCTCAGTTACCACAATGGTAATTTTGCACATATGAGACCCTAACAACCCTGGTGCTTCTAGGGCATACAGCATGAGAAAGAGTAAATAAATAATCTGACTCTTTGCTCGCTCTCTTTTTTCTCCATCTTCTTTCTTCTTCTAGCTTTCTAACTACTGGAACCTCCACGGATCAGAAAGGGCTATGATGATCTGGTTTCAACGAATGCCTCTGGGTGGATGACTGTAGCCATAAAGTTTTTTATTTCAGGCTGCTTTAAAGTAGGAAATTCAGAGTCAGTCTCTACCCTCAATAGTCTCATTATTTCATGTCAGATTTTGGGGAGAATCACCCTGTTTCCAGTATCTCCTATTTCCAATCATGTAAAATTGTATAGAATAATTCTGCTCATATACAATCTGAATTATTTCACTCTCTTGCTAGAGCATATCCTTTCAAAACCAAGGATCCTCTCTTTGTCTTTCAAAGTCTTCTACCAGCTGAGTCCATGAGCCCTGTGTACTCCTTTCCCAAAGCCAGCCGATAAGGCCTTGGAAGAGAAGGGCAGGAGGGCTCCATCAACCTAGACCGGACTAATGCAAACTTCACTGACCATGTTTCACCTATTTCACGCTCTAATCCCTATCGCAGATAATACTTAGACTTATATCCAGATAGAAAACAATTAGGAGGTAATAAGAATAATAGCAGTGAACATTTATTTAAAGCTTCCTGTACATTAGGTACAATATTAGCCACTTTACAAATAGTATCCCGTTTAATTCTCACAAGTAGGAAACAGTATTATTCTCACCTAACAGAAAATGAAGTTGAGGCTTAGAAACACTACGAAACTTGCTCAAGGTTACACAGATAGTAAGTGGTAGGAGCTGTCATTTGAACCCAGGTAGTCTATCTCTGTAAGCCATGCTACTGCTCCCCATAAAATGAATTTTTATAATAAATTTCATTCCTTCATATGTTGAGCCCTCACTATGATTTAGGCACTGTATAATAAGACACAGAGTAAGTAAGGCGCGCCCCACCCCTCAAATAACGCGTGTTTTGTTGGGGGGAGGGGTCGTGTAGCTAAATAGTGGGACTGCCTGTCTGAGAAAATGGAGTATTACTGTGGTAATCATTTAGGTATATATGTCCAATAATTATGCTGTACACTTTATACTTATACAGAGCTGTAGTATATCAATTATATCTCAAAAAAACTGGAAAACAATGGAGTCATTGGAGGGTATGTACAGCAGACTAGCATGAGCTTATCTGGATGAGTAGTGGAGCCATGCTGGGAAGGATCTTAAATGCTAAGCAGTTAAGCTGTTTTCTGTGGACAAAGGGTTTTAAAGTGTGGAGGCCCCCAGTTGGATGTGCATGTTAAAAGGCAGGGGCTCTCAAACCTGGCTGCACATTAGAATCATCGGGGGATCTTTTAAAGAAATACTGGAGCCCCGACCCCACTCCCAGAGAATCAAATTCAATTAATCTGAGGGAGGGTGTGGGCATGAGTAGTTTTAAAAGCTCCCTAGGTGATCCAAATATGCAGCCTAGGCTGAGGACCACAGCTTCTCAGCTTCTAGTGTCTCATTGACAAAATTTTTAAAATGTACTTTTATTAAACATTTGCCACACAAACAGCAGAACATAACCACCAGTTCAGAAGATTTTACCTAAGATATGATTCTAAACAATGTCTCAAGCAAAATTATTGCTAAATCAAGTGAAAAAATTTTTTAATAAATTTTTTGCTTGTGATTATATGCTAAAAGGTAAGGATTTGCTGGCAAGACGTGAGCCAGAATGCTGAAAGGTTAAGTCACAGCACATGATGATGAAACAGTGGGGAAAATGACTTTAAAGGGGTAAAAAGAAAATCAACCACTCATCTTAAAAACCTTCTTTTCCTAAAATTCTGCAATTCTCTCTCAATGCATCTTGGGTGACAATAGTTAAAAATCAAACGTATCTTTACACTATTCTACAGAATCGTGGCTAAATCCTGCCACAGCAATTGCAGACCACTCTCAGCTGAGTTACATAACAGAAGTATCTGCAGTAGTGAAAGTTATTCCAGCTCTTGGGTAAAATGACGGATGCTCCACAGTTTCTTCGGATGTGAAGCCACTAGGGACCTGGCTGCAAGCATGTATTTTTATAGACACCTCAGCTAATGTAAAAGTTCTAATGCGAACTTCAGTGCTTGGGAACATTAAATAGGTTTGGGATGCTTCCCCAGAGAGTTTTAGTTCCATTAACACAAGACTTGGTGGCTGAGGAGGATGTAATCCTGATCCCATGTTAGAGATATAGAAAGAAAATCTCCTCACTGTCTTCAAGTTAGCACTCACGTTTCAAAAGATAAGGAGAACCTTTCAATGTCGAGAGGACTAAGGAATTCAAGCGGAACCTAATTCAGCATCTTATACACACCCCCTTCCCCCAACAGAACTCAACTGGCAGAATATAGCTAAATTATTTCAGCTGTTAGAAGAGAGAGAATTTGTGGGCCTCCTTCAGTGACTACCATGATAGGAAGTTCTGTTTACTAGCTCTTGGCCCTTCAGGCTCTGACTGTTGGCTCTCAAATGGCTACGGGTGGCAGCTGCATGTGAAAATGTCTGCTGCCAACTCAAAGGCACCATGGTGGTCACTGCACATGGAAGGCCTCTGTACACAGATGCTCCTGTATGGAGCTTCTACCTTCTGGCACAAGGCTGAAGTTTGGATACAGGCAACACCAGCAAATCTACTGAGCTCCCATGATTATTCTCAGAGGGTCTAACGTTCCCTCAGTAGGCCCTTCCCCACCATCATGATCCCAGGAGTCATACAAATTGGACTCTAAAGTAGACTCTAAAAAAAAACAAGACTTGGGCTTCCCTGGTGGTGCAGTGGTTGAGAGTCCGCCTGCCGATGCAGGGGACGCGGGTTCGTGCCCCGGTCCGGGAGGATTCCACGTGCCGCGGAGCAGATGGGCCTGTGAGCCATGGCCGCTGAGCCTGTGCATCCGGAGCCTGTGCTCCGCAACAGGAGAGGCCACAGCAGTGAGAGGCCCGCGTACCGCAGAAAAAAAAAACAAAAACAAAAAACCCAAGACTTTGTCCTCTTGGAGAGTTCAGAGAATAGTTGGTACGGTGTCCAAGGACATTCAAGGCTTCCTAGAGGCAGGTCCCACAGCAATTCTTTCCTCACTACCAGCCTCCACCCCATTCCAGAATACAACCGTGTCAAGTATACTTCCACAACATGTCCTTAGCCATCCCTTTCTCTCCATCCCTACTTACACAGTCCTGGTTTGGAAGATTTTTTATTTTATTTTTTTACCCAATCCAGTCCAATCATTCTAGTTCAACTTGTCTCCAATACATCTTCTCCTCAATCTATCCTCTATTCCAGTGGTCAGTAAAGTATGGCCAAGGACCAAATCCTGCCTGCTGCCTGTGTTTGTATATAAGTTTAATCAGGCCACACCTATTCATTTATGTATTATCAATGGCTGCTTTCATGCCACAATGGTGAAAGAGAAGGCATGGCCCACAAAACCTAAATTATTTACAATCTGGCCCTTTACAGAAAAAGTTCTCTAATTAACTGCACCATTGTCAGGATGATTTTGATCAGCATATAGATCTGATCACACTGCTTCCACGCTTAAAAGACTTTTGTGGCTACATTTGGTGGTGAGGGACCAAACTGAGGTTGCCAAATGTAGTATTTCTGACCACATTAAATAAACTCCTGATCTTGAAGGTGCCTTGCATATTAACACCGACTTTATCCTTCTGTGCCTATGCTGTGTGTTTTGCATATCATGCTCTTCATCTGAAGGATTTCTATTCATCCTCCCAGTTCAGTTCAAATGTCATCTTTATTACCATGTAGACTTCTTTGACTCCTCTCAATGGTCAGATCCTCCCTATGTACTTTCTTCAGTTCCGCAGCACATTTTTCAATTTTGCATTTATCACTTAGTATTTCATTCATTCATCTATCTGCAGATCTGGTTGCCTTGCTAAGTCATAAGGAATTGGCTTAAACATATCAGGATTAAACTTCCAAATAAACATAATGGAGATTTTATGCCCTTATTTATATTGAGATGACTGTAATTTCAAAATAGTTTGAGAATTTCTCTAAAAGTCTGCCTTCAGAGTCATTTTATGTTCACACCAGAAAAGGAGTCTTAACAGTTTGTAGGTGCATCTCATTTCAAGTTAAATGAAAAATCACTCTTTAGTTTCATCACTAAGCTTATTCTAAAGAAGTTCTAATCCTTTCCAAAACTTAAATCTGCCCTTAAAGAAAAATTTACCAATGATGGTAGTTGTTAAATAATTTTTAGCAGGCTCTGAATGTAATTTTAAAAAGATAAATTTCCAAAATATTTTGAGCAATGGAAGCCATCTTGAGAGAATAGATACTTTTGTTAGGCTATTAACTTTCATGGGAATGATACATGGTTTAGAATGTATTTTTTGTTTCATTAATTAAATGGCACTATATAAAGAATGGAATACTCAACAATTTGGTTAACCACTTTTTTTTTTTTTTTTTTTTGCTATACGCGGGCCTCTCACTGTTGTGGCCTCTCCCGTTGTGGAGCACAGGCTCCGGACGCGCAGGCTCAGCGGCCATGGCCCACGGGCCCAGCTGCTCCGTGGCATGTGGGACCCTCCCGGACCGGGGCACGAACCCGCGTCCCCTGCATCTGCAGGCGGACTCTCAACCACTGCGCCACCAGGGAAGCCCCAATCTTTATAATTTTGAATAGAAAATGCCTCTAAAAGGCAAAATAGAAGCAACAAAACAAAGCAAAAAATGATAAATGCAACTTCATTAAAACGAGAGACTTGTTCATGAAGATACCATAAACAAAGTAAAGTCAAGCCATAGCTTTGGAGCAGATATTTGCAAAGCATATAGCTGACAACAGCTTCACATCCAGATTGTCTAAGAATGCCTACAAATCAATAAAATAAAAGCAATCTCCTAAACAAACAAACAAACAAACAAAAAGATAAGAACAGGCAGTCCAAGATAAGATGAAACTTGAAGGTCCAATAAACATACCTAAAAATTCTCTACTTCATCAGAAATCGAGTAAATAAAAATTAAGCCATAATGAGATATCATTTCACACCGATCAGATTGGCAAACATTAAAATGTCTGGCAACACCAAATGTTGGCAGGGATGTTGAGCAATGAGAAATCTTATACCTGATGGTGGGAGTGTAAATTAGCACAACTTTGGAGAGCAAATTGGCAATACCTAGTAAAGCTGGAGATGCACTCCTAGGTTTATTCTTAGACACAAAGAAATATATCCAAGGATATTCATTGCAGCACTGTTCGTAATAGAAAAATCACCTAAATGTCCTTCAATTGGAGAATGAATAATTAAATTGGGATTGTTTATAGAATGGCAAAAACGAATTAACTAGGATACATATACCAAGTTGGATAAGTCACAAAAGCATAATGCTGAACAACAGCAAAAAAAAAAAGTGAGAAGCAAAAAACATATATAGTAAAATACCACCTACATAAAATTTTAAAACCTGCAAAGGAAAGATCTATATTGTTCAGAGATACATACAAATAAAGCAAAAAAAAAAAAAAAAAAAGTTGTGTGTGGGACTGATAAGTACCAAAACCAGGAGAGTGGTTACTCTTGGAGGGGAAAGATGGAATGTAATTATGGACTTCATAATCATCTGGTTTTTAAAGCTAAGGTATACTGATGTTTGTACACTATTCTCTATGCTTTTCTGAATATCTAGAATTTTCACAATTTAAAAAGTCAATCACTTTGAAGACAATTCTTTTTGAAGGAAGTTGATATAACATGCACCTCCAAAATAATAAATCCAACAGCCATATTCCAGTACCTGACAGCAAACTGGTGAGATTTTAAACTACTCAGACAGTGTTATCAGTTCTAGAATTAGAATTTACCTTCAAGTTTGGCCAGCCTAGCTCTCTCCCATTTACAAGAAAGGAAATGGCAGGGATAACTCAATTACTGAGTATTGTCAGACTGGCAAGTGACAGGCTTGGAACAGCTGGGTCTGTACCCAAGCTGCTACAACCGCAGACACGGGGTATAATCAAATAGGGGCATTTTCAAGCAATGTCCAACATTCTCTCATGATTACTTTCATCAATCTTACTTAATTTTGAATTATAAATATGTATCTTGAAACTTTCCTTAGGGACAGAAGCACCTGGATACATTTTGGATTTAAATGACTCCTGTATCATTATATAATATTTATCAGATGAAAACAGTAAGGTACAGAACAGTGTGCATAATGCAGCACCACTTGGTAAAAAATGAAGGGAAACAAGAACATTGTATTTATTCAGCTTGCTTATGCAAAAAAGAAACCAAAAAACAAAACTGGACAGGATAAATTAGAACAGTGGTTAGCTGTTAGCAGGAATGGGTACTGGGCAGAGTACCAGGACTGGGAGGGTTACTTTTCCCTATATATTTTTTTATAGCTCCTCTATTACAAAGCATACATTATTTTTCTCATCCTCTTTTCTCAATGAACTCCAGTTCCCACTTATTATCATGCCTACGTAACCTTTTTCATGGACTGATCAGACAATGATGGCTTATGGTCAGGGCCTGACAGGTGGTACAATGCCCATTACCTTGGCATTGCTTATGGACCCCAATTTCAATGGCTCAGCTTCTTATGTACTAAGATTCTGGTTTTTAGCTCCCAGGTTGAAATGCCTCATGCCTATTGCTTTCTGCTTAAGCTCTGGTCTCAAGCTCCTGCAGGTCTTAAGCTTTTCTCACAAGGACACTGTCTTATAAAATTTTCCTTAAGACTATGAGGTAATAGAGAAGTAAACCTTTGGAAAGTAGCGAGCTTTGCCTGGGCTGTAAGATGCTCAGCTTTCTTTTGATGTCTGAAATACACCTACCAGTCCACTTAGCAACCGCTTTACACCTGACACCTAGGCTCCTGGGTGCTTACTGACTCTCATTATCCTGTCTGAGGTTTGACTGACCTTGACTCTGTGCTGTTGACTCTCACCAGGGTATCTACTCTAAGCTCCTTTCTCCTCTCTTCTCACCTGTTGATCCCTAAAATGTAGAGTTCTCACTGATATATTTTTCTATGATTGTTTCCAGCAATCAGGTGGAAGCTACTTCTTCCTTAACTTAGAATTTGGTTCTTGTTCTACAGCTCTTTTCTAAAGAACTGGGTTCTAAAAGATACTCCAAGAAAAATCATGGCAGTCAGGAGAACCCTAGCCTGAGGATCTAAGGCTCCAGGCTGGATGAAGAACAACTTCTCTGGCCCTTAATTTCCTCAACTCTAAAATGAGCAGTTTAGTAAATATTATCTGTAAGGTTCCTTACAGACCTGAAATTCTATGATCCTCCTCTTTCTTTTATTCTCTTCTACCTTCTTCCAGCTCTATTCCTTCTTTCACCTCAACATTTCAAACATACTCTGAACAGATGTGTTTAGACACATGTACCCATGATTTAATCTCATAGAAATATATCAGAGAAGACTAAAAAGCTTGGAAACATAAAGGAACAAATGAGAATTGCTGCCTGCCAACTTTCCTCACGGGAAAAAGGCATTTTCTTCTAGAGAGAAAAATCTCTCGAGGTATTATTGTTAAAAAAAAAAAAAAGGCTCCATTTTCTCATAGGACATTGTCTTATAAAATTTTCCTTAACAATAGCAGAAAATAGAGAAGTAATAGGAGGTAACAGAGAAGTAAATCTCCAGAAAGTGTTCTTTTAACTTTAACATATATCATCCATTCATGTAGTCACCCACTAAGATATATTATGAGCACATAATCATGTAAGTAATTAGGTCTCTATAACTAATTTGTATTTTTAATCATCACTGTCATGTTGTGGCTGAAGTTAGAAATCTGGGAGTCCTCCCTTTCCTTGACCACAGATCCAGCCAACCACCAAATCCTGAGGACTCAAACTCCAGAAAGACCTTCCCTTCCACTTCTCTGCTGCTCTTCTGCCTGCCTAGCCATGGCTTGCCTAAACTCTTTAATAGCCTCGTGGTGGCCTCTTTGCACTCTGGCCATTCTCCAATCTTCTCTCTGCAGAGCAGCCAGAGCAATCCTTTTAAAACCACAAACCTGGCTATGCCACTCCCCAGGGAACACACTTCAATGTCATATCAATGGCTTTTCAATCAAATCTACACTCCTTCCTGAGACTTCAGGGCGTACAGGATTTGGTTCCTGTCTACGTTTCCGTCATTAACTAGCTATGTGAGCTTCAGCAAGTTATAGGATCTCTCTTTACATTATAAATTTTATGCTATAAAATGCAGCTAAGGGTTTCCCTGGTGGCGCAGTGGTTGAGAGTCTGCCTGCCGATGCAGGGGACACGGGTTCGTGCCCCAGTCTGGGAAGATCCCACATGCCGTGGAGCGGCTGGGCCCGTGAGCCATGGCCGCTGGGCCTGCGCGTCCGAAGCCTGTGCTCCGCAACGGGAGAGGTCACAACAGTGAGAGGCCTGTGTACCACAAAAAAACAAAACAAAACAAAACAAAACAAAAAAATGCAGCTAAGAAGTAGAACCTGACTGTAAAGTGCTTATGATAGTTCTCGGTACATAGCAAGTACTCAAGGAGTGTTAACTCTGAATATTTTATAGTCAATAAAGACTCACAGAGTATCTATTCTGTGTATCACACTAAGCTAGGCACTTCAAAAAACAAATGAACCCTTTCTAATACTTCTCCCAACATATCCTTTTCTCATTGCTATGTCAACAAGGGGATTACTACTTTTAACTTAACTTTTTATAAAAGTTAAAAAATATACAATATAAAGTCTTACATTTGGGCTAAAATATCAACAGCACCAAAAATGGCTTAGAGCTCTTCACAGTTAATGTGAAAAGACCTTAAGGATTTTAGGTGATTTAGGAGTTTAGAATCTAAGAGAAAAGAGCACAGTGGTTTCCACACTACCTCCCTACCCCAATGCACACACAGAAAAAACTACAGAAATCTTAGATAATGATACTGCTTATATCTGTAACAAACTTACGGTTACCAAAGGGGAAAGGAGGGGGTGGAGGGATAAATTAGGAGGTTGGGATTAACGTATACACGTATATAAAATAGATAACCAACAAGACCTACTTTATAGCACAGAGAACTAGACTCAATATTTTGTAACAATCTATAAGGGAAAAGAATCTGAAAAAGAACTGAGTCACTTTGCTGTATACCTGAAACTAACACAACATTGTAAATCAACTATACTTTCATTAAAAAATAAAACAAACAAATAAAACAAGAGAGGTCACATGTTGCACTGGTCAGACAATATCTGGTTTTATTCTAGGCATCATATTTTTAATGGTTACATTAACATGTGAATTAAGGACCAACTTAGGACAAGTAGGAAGGTAAGGGTCCTGCTAGCAATGTTATATATGAGATAGTTAAGGCAACTGGGGTCATTAGCCTTGGGAAGAAAAAACCTGGAAGGGAGGATGTCAAAATATTTCAAATATTTGAAAAGACTTTTTATAGAAAACACATTATATATGTCCTGATGAGCAGAGCTGGACCCAAAGTCCTGAAGACACAAAGAAGAAGACTTCAATTCTCCCTATCAGAACTATTCAGAAACAGTGGGGAAAATACTTGGGAGAGTAACAAATGGCTCTTCATAGGAAAGATTTTAAGTACAGGCTGAATTATCATCCTCTAAGAACCATGTGGAAAGAATTTCCTTTTTGGATAAGAGCAAGGACTAGATAATAATAGTTGACTTTTACTAAGCACTCAGTGATGTGCTAAGAGCTTTACAAAATTACTCATTTAGTGTTCACAACAACTCTAAAAGATAGATACCACCCTTTTTCTGATGAGGAACCTGAGATAGGTTAAGTGACTTGCCCATGGTCCAACAGAAAATAGCTGAACAGGAGTCAAATCCAGGCTGCATGACTCCAGAATCTGGACTCTCAGCCTTCATATTAGCCAACTTCTAAACTAGTTGATTTCTGAATCTTCTCTACCTCTAATTTCCATGTTTTCATCTCTCACAACTTTCTGCAGTCACTTGTTGACTGGCATCCCATAGGCCTGTGATTTCCTGTTTCTAACATTTGTAAGGAAAGGAAGTTTATGGGAAATAGATGAATGTGTACCATTTCCTGGAGATGTACAGGAATGCATATGTAAGGAGAGAGAGTTGTAGCAGAAAGGGAATATTAATCTATGCAAACCCTCCAAGAAAATGTCTCTATAATCAAAAACGACCCTATAAGAGACCCCTCTGCTCATTCAGAAAGAGAATTTTGAGATGCTTTTAGATATACAATAATTTAAAATATGCCATACTTAACAAAAAGATCCAAGAGAAAAATCAAAAGGTATAGCAACCTTTACAAATATCGTCTTGCCATTACATTAAAAAGTGATAACTGCAGGAAGTTAAGACTATTAACATTCTAAAGGCAGAATAACAACCATACAATATTCCATATAAGGAGAGAGTTTATAAAGTAAAATGTTCTGGAGTAATTTGAGATCCATATAAAAATCAGGTGGATAGGGCTTCCCTGGTGGTGCAGTGGTTAAGAGTCCGCCTGCCGATGCAGGGGACACGGGTTCATGCCCCGGTCCGGGAAGATCCCACATGCCGTGGAGCGGCTGGATCCATGAGCCATGGCCGCTGGGCCTGCACGTCCGGAGCCTGTGCTCCGCAACGGGAGAGGCTACAACAGTGAGAGGCCCGCGTACCGCAAAAAAAAAAAAAAAAAAAAAAATCTGGTGGATAAATAAGATAATGACAAAGAGCAGAATACCCCACAGAATGCACAGATATTCTGGTCTGGTAAAAACTTTTGGGTATATTACTATGCTTAGATGACTTACATGGTCTCATCTGGCACAATTTTGCAGTGATAGTAAAAAAATACAATTTGCTCATTTAGAACATGTTTTAGAGCTGGGTGAGAAATAATTTCCCTAAATTGAATATGTGGGAACGAATTACAACCCCAAATCTGCTATTAACCTCAAAATAGGTAATTGCAAGTTTGTGTCTAAATCCATTTGTCATAATAGAACAAATGAAGAATCAACATGATGGATGTGGTTAATGTGTGACAGTTATCATGAGCACCACGAGCCCAAACTAAAAACAACATCAAAGAGAGATTCCAAATGTGATGCAGCCATGAAGGCAAAACTAATTTTCGAATTATAATAGCAACATCCAAGAAAGCGAATGTTTTCTTTGTGTGATAGTCACAGCTGGGCATCTGGAGGATGGCCGGCCACTAATGTCCTAATAAATGGTAGGCACACACTGGAAAGGTTGTAATCACGTGGTGAGCTGAACAAAATTGCTGCTGCTTTTGTCATAATGGACCGGCCTGGCAGCACATCACAAGGTGCTGGAAAAAAGTGAGTCTCATTACCAGTTCGGGCTCCGGGCTGGACGTGCCTAAGAATTCTCAATCCTACGGCATAAACACATTTTCAGTGCATACGGGTAATACTCTTTCTTTACTCTTCTGCAACACTTCTTCCCTGTTTTTCTGTTGGAAGAATAGCAGAAGTCCTGGAAACTACTTGGTAGCGTCACAGCAAGAGCTTGCTTTAGGCAACAGTCACCTCGCAGTTAAGACAGAAAACTGCCTAGAGATTTTGTGAGAACAGAGGCTTTCGTTGATGCCACTTGATACCGGGGGAGAATAACCACTCTGGTAGCTACTGGCAGGCCTGGTACTGCCTGGTGAACTGTACAAGGAAAGGCAATGACCCTACCCTGCTAGACTGAGTGTCATGAGATCAGAGAGAAGGTCTTTTTCATCTTTACATCCCTGGCACCAAGCACTGTGCCTGGAATGGATAGCCAAGAAACAAAGGACAATATAGAAGAGAGTTAAGCAAACAGGCTCAGAATCTTGGCTCTGCTGTTGACTAGCCTATGGGACTCTGGGCAACTTATTTCAGCTAAGTCTCAGTATCTCTCTACAAAAAGGAAAAACAGTTGTGGGGATTAAATAGTGTATTAAAGCATTTAATACACAGTTGTGCTAAAGAAACCAGCAGTTTATTGCATCAAATACATTTTAATGATGAAAGCTGCCTAGGAAGTATGAGGTAAGGGAAAATAGAGAAAAAGCCCAAGATGGTCATTTTTCACAGATGAAAGGGGGCAACAAAAGTTCTCTGCACAGCACTTTGAGGTGAATACAAATGACCTTTACTTGTCCAAAGCAGTTTTTTAAAAAAAATCTAATTGGCTTTTTATCATTGGTCATACAAGGGTTCAAAGACAAAGTCTGTCCCAAAACAGTAAATTCTGAGAGTAAATAGAAATTAGAATTAATATTTCTTGTCTCATTTTAGCTCAACAAATTTCTTAAAATCTGGACTATTTTAACACTTGTAGAACCTCAAGGACAGGAATACACATACATTAAAAAAAAAAACTTCTTAACTTTTAGTCATTGGTTTAAGTATGAACATATCTGCCAAACTAAGTAAGTGTAGACACATAAAATAATTGATGGCTCCTCTCTTTCAAACATTTTTACATTTATCTACTCTTGGCATTCTTCTATAAAATCATCTTTCTATGGTTTTCTCTCTTTTGACAGGATACAATTTGGATTTTTATTTGCACTGCTCATAGTTTTAAAATTAAAGTAGATATCTTAGATGTTGGCAGTTTTCCACATCTGCCTCCAACATGACTGAAACTGTCTTGGTATCATCTCTGGGGATAAATAACTAATTAGTTATTTGAGTCTCCAGTCACAGAATTGGTTAGCAATGATGAGTATTTTAATATAATTGTTTCTTATTGGAGGGTTAAATTTGAAAGAAAGAAACTGTTAGGCCTTCGAAGACTTCTCCAAATTATGGTTTTCTGATGTGTGTCAAATTTTAGGTTCACAAATGTGTTTGTTATTTTAATATACCATCAACTAGCTCAGATAATCAAATGATGTTTTCAGTGGTTCTGTTTAATACATTGGCATGTTTCCAAAATACAGACCTGAAGTAAGTAATCAGAGATGAAAGCAAGGTTATTTGAACTATTTAAATGGCATAAATGGCACTTTCATACATCCACATATTCTGATTAAACTAGATTGTGTACATGAATGTGTATGTGAACATGATTCAGCCTAAAGAAGTCCAGCTTTTCTTAGAACGGTCAATAAGTTAACTTGACTTTCCTGATGAAAAATACACAAATATTCAATGCAAGGTGAAATCCATATGTATATCTTGTGATTAGTGATTACAGCCTCTTAAGAACCACCACTCCAGTGCTAGAGCATGACATGTGTCTCATCAGACACAGACTGGTCAGAAAGTCAGGAGACATGAACTGTCACTCCTTACTCTGTGATGTCACCACACATGCTGCTTCTCTTCTCTCCTCACACTATCATCTGCCCCATGACAACACATCCCCTTCTGCTTTGTTTTCATCCACTTGGAAACCTCAGTGTTCCTCCAGGATCAGTCTTCCTCCTTTACTCTCACTAAGTATTCCTCTGACCGTAAAAGGTCAGATGTACTTTTATGGGCTCAATTATTACTTGTGTGTAGCAAACTCTGAAATGTTGCTTTATGGAATGTTAAAATGCAAGGAATCTCAGGACTCTTATTTTATGCACAAGAAAATGGAAGCTGGAAGCCATGAAGTCTCTTGGCTAAACTTACCCATCTAGTTGGCATCAGGGAGAGCACTAACTAGAACACAGGTCTCTGCAACTCCAGTTGCCTGCTCTCTACTACACAACACTGCATCCATTTCTATCCTTGGTGCATCATTTGGTCTCTTGCACCTCTACCTTCTTACTGGACCTCACACTTCAGATGTCCAAAACCAGATTCTTCACCTTCTCTCTCAAGCCAACTCCCACGACTTTTTTTTTCCCCCCACTAATGTCATCTCAATCTCCAGGTTATCCTAGCATGAAATCTTGAAATCTCCTTTGAGTCCTTCCTTTTATCTTCTGAATATAATCAGTAGCAGGTCTTTGCTATGGATATGATATTGAAATATACCTATCTTTCAAGGACAAGTGTAAATACTAACTCTTCAATCAACCCTTCCAAGGTCATCAATTCATATTGATTTCTCTCTCCTCTGAACTCACAGAACATTGACTGAGTCTACCAATTTTTTTCATACTTAATCATATATCTTATATCTTACTGTGTCACAAATTACCAAACTTTAAATTTTTTTGTAATTCTCATAAGACCTAGAAAAGTTTATGCATATAGTAGATACTCAATAAATTCTCATTGTATTGAATCATATTTCTTTGTAACTTGTTATTGGCTGACATAGCTCTAAAACATGAATACGATGCTTGCAAATATTTTCTGATAGTTTTGAATATTAAAAGAAAAAAATTGAGTGCTGACTAAATATTCCTCTCAGAAGAGCATCTCATTTAATATATTTATAAGTGAGAATAAAGGTAAGTAGATATGCACAAAATAAAATGAATATAAAATAACTATCAAGTATTATGGATATTACCAAAATGTGGCCATTTCAATAATGTTTTTCCTGACACACATATGAAACACAAAAATAATGTAAAATAGCAACATCTTTAAGCGGACAGTGCTGTCTCAGGAAAGATCAGTTGAGAAAGTATACTGAACCACACACCGAACAGCAGTCCACTGGCCTGTAGTGCAAAGGAGGGTGCACTGTTACAGAGTGCAGGGGTCCTCACAAAGAAAACATCCTATTTCAACCTCCCACGTCTAACTTGCGGAATCATTAGTAGGCAAAGACAGCTGATTTTAATTGTTGCACTGGTACACAGGGAGAATGACAATCTCAAAAGTAAAGAATTATTTTTCCCCTCCTAATTAGTCAAAGAAAGTTGACATACCATGGCGTATTCATGAGTCTACAGGAGAGGAAACAGATTTTAAAAGGAGAGATGAATGAAAAGATAGCAGGCGGAGAGAAAAATGATTTTGATCACAGAAGACTAGAAATGAAGGAAAATTTAGATAAACTAATATTAAAAAGCTGAAATGGTTAGGACGAAATTAATAAATGTAAAAAGCAGAAAGAAATGGAATAAGGTTATTTATAGGAAAACTGACTTTCTCCTTTTTCTTATCCGTAAAATTAGGCTCAAGGAACTATAGATTGCACAATTACTGCTCTGATACAAAAAGCGATTTTAAAGCCAGAAATTTACTTCAAATTCCACAGAGGAAATTTAACCTCATTAATTTACTGACATACCTTAGATATGTTAAGTATGGAATATGTAATGCATTTTGAAAATCAACTCTAAATTTTACCCAACTTCAAGGAAACAAAATTTTTCTTTCAAATAATAAAATAAGTTTTTAGAAGTAAATGCTGAAAACTAGTAAACTATAAGGAATTTCATTTTTTAATTACATTTGCTGATATTTGAAAATTGTTTCCAACAAATAGAATAATTCATATGAACAAAATAATGCATTGAGCAGGAGGAAGTACTGACCCTGAAGAACCGCAAATTCAATACACACCACAAAATCATTCTCCCCTTACCTAAATAGCTGTTAGTCTTAAGAAAAAAAAAAAAAAAAGAAAGAAATTAGAGTGAATAATATCAGTAGTGTGCGTTTGTGATTTTTTTTAAAACAAATAACTAAGAAAGATTACAAAGATGTTTTACTTTTTTTTTTTTTTTTTTTTTTTTCTTTTTGCGGTATGCGGGCCTCTCACTGTTGTGGCCTCTCCCGTTGCGGAGCACAGGCTCCGGATGCGCAGGCCCAGCGGCCATGGCTCACGGGCCCAGCCGCTCCGCGGCATATGGGATCCTCCCAGACCGGGGCACGAACCCGTATCCCCTGCATCGGCAGGCGGACTCTCAACCACTGCGCCACCAGGGAGGCCCAAGATGTTTTACTTTTAAAAAACTAATAACTAGAAAGATCACAAAGATGCTTTACTTTACCACAGACTGATTCTGTAACCCTCTTTAATGTTGATTTTGCAGTCAGAGTAGAGGCAGCTCAGAGCTATTGTAGCTCCCTGTGACAAGAGTCTACGAAGGAGATGAATAAGATCATCCTATTAATAAGGTCGCAATGGATCTGAAGTAGACCTTTTATAAATTAGCAAAATGTTGCAGCACTTTAGTAAGTGTCAACAACAGCCTTTCTCCATGAAAAATGCACTGGCTTATGGAAAACTAATTTTTTAAATTAAAAATTTCTCATAACAAAAGATGTGCTGCTACACCTACTTTTTCCCAATTCGTTATTATTTCAGAGACATAGATTCTCAAGGTAGCCTACACTTACATCTGGGTTCAGAATAGCCCACCTCCCAAAAATCTTTTAAAGTAAGTTATGTCCACTAATTAAAATCAATCTCTATGGTTAAAGTGTCAAAAGAAAGTTTTTTCAAAACACTAATAGACGTCAATCTTAAATAAAATTCTGACCCTATTAAAACGAAAATATCTTTAGCAATGCTTGAAAAGACTTAACTCAAAATCAATGAACTCTTGTATCAATCTGAAGAAAGCAAAACCAACCCTTTGGCTTTCTTGGGATGAACAAAGTGGACAGAAAAGGAGTGCTTAGATTTAAAGGGGTTGTCATTAAAAGTATCAAAAACATAACCATCTTTTTTTGTATTTTTATAATGGGATATAGCTGGTTTTCAATGCTGTGTTTTTTGCTGCTGTACATCCACTTGATTCAATTACAGAGACATCAATAAATTCTTTCTAAGAAAAAAAAACTTAACCATCATGTGGCAAGAGAAGTCAGCTTTTTTTTCCTTCAAGTAAAAATTATTACGGAAACTCTTCCAAATATACATACACGATAGATGCATGGATGGATGGATGGATGGATAGATATTTACAGATAACTTTATTAATACTTATAGAAAAGCAGTCCTCAAAGTGGAAATCTGCTTCAAAATTACCTGGGGGTACTTGTTAAAAATTCAGATTCCTGGAGGTATATTCAGATTCCTCTGCAGGTATAATAAGGAATCTGCAATTTTACTATGCTCCCCGTGTGATTATTTTGCACAGTGAAGTTTCAAAACTACTGCTGTAGAAAGACTTGGTTGGCTACTTTGCTGTGTACAGTATGGTGCTGGTAACCTCTAGCTTTCTTTCCACAGGCATGAGGTGTAGTGGTCAGAGTTCAGGTAGAATGAGGCTCCAACTCTTGTCTTCCCTTTACAATCTAACTTTGGGCAAGTGACTTCAACTCTCTGTGATTTGGGTTCCTCATCTTGACAATAAGGATTTTAACCTCCCATAGAGGTGCTTTGGGATGAAAGAAAATGTACGTTAAGTCTGGCACACAGGAGCCTCTCAAAGATCATATTATTAGTTCAATCCCCACAGTGGCAATTAACTTGTCCTGCAGCTGGTCCACAAAATGTACCTCAAAACAGCAGCCAAGGGCTTCCCTGGTGGCGCAGTGGTTGAGAGTCCGCCTGCCGATGCAGGGGACACGGGTTCGTGCCCCGGTCAGGGAAGATCCCACATGCCGCGGAGTGGCTGGGCCCGTGAGCCATGGCCGCTGAGCCTGCGCTCCGCAACGGGAGAGGCCACAACAGTGAGAGGCCCGCGTACCACAAAAGAAAAAAAAAAAAAAAACAGCAGCCAAGAAAAGAAACCGACTATTCTGGGGTGATGTGCTCCTAACTCTCTAAGATAAGGTGATATGATGAAACTCTGAGAAGTTTTACCAACCCTTCACAAAATTAATTTTGTAGCAGTGGGCAGAAGAGAGACTGCCAATTGAACAGTTTAGGGGAAGTCAAGAGAAGCACTGAAAAGAAATCGTTCCAAATCAATGGTAAATTTTTAGTTTTTGTGCCCAAATCTAGGCACCGATAGTGTTGGGAAGGTAGCAAATGAATCTGCATCGATTTCACATTTAAAATTAGGACATAATTTGTCACCTTCAGGACTGTGAGGCTGATTCCTTTCATTTTAAATTTACATGGTTTCACTGCTTTGCTTAATATGGTCATTTCTTGATTATTAGTTTCTTTCCCTTGTGCTTTCTCAACCTTCCAGTGTCACTGATTAAAAATCTTGGTGCCAGAAGTATACAGCTAAGAGGACAAAGGGCATTGGCTTTATAACTAATACAGGTGAGGAAAACGGGGATAGAGACCCTGGAAGAGCGGGTGTAAACAACATCTGGTTCCACCAACTGCTCCACTAGACTCAGCCAATTAGTGTGATCAGGAAGTAACATGCTAATAAACCGTTCTAACACTGGAAAGGAGAGAAAGGAAACAGGATTTTTTTCATTGGTTAGAAAAAATGGCTTCAGGCTAAGTTACAAAAAAACCCCAAAAAACCAAAATCACTCAGGAAGAAGAGACTCTTTATTTCCTACTTGAAATATACATTTAGAAATACAGTACTAGGGCTTCCCTGGTGGCGCAGTGGTTGAGAGTCCGCCTGCCGATGCAGGGGATACGGGTTCGTGCCCCGGTCTGGGAAGATCCCACATGCCACGGAGAGGCTGGGCCCGTGAGCCATGGCCGCTGGGCCTGTGCGTCCGGAGCCTGTGCTCCGCAATGGGGGAGGCCACAACAGTGAGAGGCCCGCGTACAGCAAAAAAAAAAAAAAGAAATACATTACTAAAAAGTACTACACTTAAAGTTGATATTAGTGAAGGAAATGTTGCATGTCATCTTTCAGAGCTTCATACAGATTTTAACGCATTGACTACATGTGATTCCTCAAATTGGGGCATATTCCTTTTCTCCACCTAACATAACTGTATAACTTTCTGCCCACATCAACTCAGGTGCCACCTAAGCTGCTTTGTATGTCCAAACACAGCACAAGCACACACTTATGTACACATAAAATGAAAACTAGCACTTTGGATTGTATTTTAATTACAGAGAATACAGTTTGCAAGTATTTATAATTAATTGTGGTAGAAACTTCCTGATGATTCAGTTGGATTGAGGAAAAACAAAAAATGTTTTAAAATGAACCCCTATTCCCATTTTTACTAAGCAGTTTTAAGATGACCTAGTTGATTCTAGGCGGCGATGGACATTGACGTAGAATGCAGCCGTAAACAGCAGTTTGTGAATCAGGCATCCTGTACAGGGCATGAGGCTCTGTGTCCACGCAATAAACTCTTAACTGTTGATGTGGTAGGGAAAAGATCTAAGGTGAACTGGTACAATGGCCACGTAATCCAGGTGGAGAGCATAATTATCTCCCTTATGATTATGAGTCAACTGTGGTACACAGAGATGAAGTGGCTTTAAAAAAAAAAAGTGAATCATGAGTAAAAATAGAAGGAGAAAAGATAGCCCAGATTCTGGTTTCTTTTTTTTTTTTGGTCAGTTGTTCTCAACACATAGAAATATAGAGCTGTTCCTTTATTTTTTGGTAATTTTAAATATCTCTCTTCCTTTCATAGGCCATCACCCTTTCCCCTTATTTAGTTTTAAGACTCTTATTGACTAATGTAAAATATTTACTCTCAGAACAAAAGATATACTACACAGACCTCAGAGTGATCAGCACTTCAGCCAGCTCAAAATTTAAGAGTCAACATCTAATATATCTTTTTCTATCTCCTTTTGTGAATAAAGAAAAGCTTAAATTATTTATCCCTCTATAGTTGGGCCAGCTACAAGTTAACTTGTCCTTAAAAAGCACCAAAACGCAAATGATTGGGCTACTTAATACAGAGATATTTACAGTGTGCTTCTCTGACCTATGGCCTCACTTAAAAAAAAAATCATCCATTTCTTAATTTTATTTCAAAGTGATGTCACACAACTAGAGTTCAGTAAAAACAACATGACAAATTAGAAAGAATTTACAAGAAACCACGTTCTTTTAAAATGTGGCCTGCAGCATGTTTGCATTTTGCACATCTCAAAAAATATATCATTAAGAGCTCCTTCCTCACCCTCAAATGAAAAGTTACCAGAATTCTTCCATCCTTCAATCGCTCCCCCTTCAATGGCCACTGCTCATGCTCCAGCTGTGACTCATCCATCAACAGCCTATGATGATACAATCTAATGGGAGCTTTGGGATCACTCAAGCTCTGGCCTCACTTCCTTGAGGAAGGGGGCAAAGGCTCTAAAATGAACACTCCTATGGGAGCTCCTGGCACACCTCTAAACAACAGTCTCCTTCTAGTCCTTGTCTCACCTCAGATCATGTGTCTGCCAGCTAACACCCTGTGGCCCATTTTCCCTACATTAGACAGGCCTGTGCTTTCTCCTAAATTAAAACAGTAACATTCAAAATTACGTAGAAAATAATCCTGTGATAATGCTAAGAAGAAAACGAAGGAAAACTGGAATCAAGTTCCAAATTTTACAGGGAATATTGCACATCTTTCAAAATTTTGCATCCTCAGTTTTATGAATGATGGGGCAATCACATATTTTCTTAAAATAAACTCTGTCACATTAGAGTTAAAAATGTCAAGTATGGTCAAGGTTCTGTGGAAATTAGTGGAGACATGAAGATCAGGTGCTTTAGCATCAGGAAGTGACTTGAATGTGGTCGCCATGGTAACAGCCTTGGTGCTTACATCAAAGGCCCTTCTCTTATATACACAATACCCCGTGATGTTTCTGACTTTCTGACGAGTGCTTGGGCCATGGAATTGTTCTCCTCTTAGGTGGGGGCCCACTGCATTCAGGGCTGATCACTAAGTTTAGTTTAGATGCTGGTGGGTGAAATTCTCTCACAGAACCCTGGGTCTAGCAAAGTACAAAGACCACTTTATATAAAGAGAGGGGTTCAGGAATCATGTAGAAGAACCTCGTGTATTTTCAACTTACTTTTATTCAGCTACACAGAAAATTAAAACGTTCTGAATCACGATCATTATTTAATATGTAGGGCTGAGAAATAATCACACACACTCACATGCACACAGGCAACTCTTTGTTAAGGAGATAGATTTTACTTCTGTATGCATTTTGTGATATGCCTCACCTGCCTTTCAACTGGTTCTAATCAACTTCATACTCCCTTCTACCCACTCATCAAATTCACTAGTTTATTTGCTTGGTACGTTTCAATGACCACACTGTGAAAAGCATGCTAATCACCCCATCATATGTTATATTTTAGTAGGGGTAGCTTTTATTATGCAAAAAAGTTCACATGCTCAATGTACTAAGTTTTGTTATAGTGGTTCTTATAGCATGGGGACTATGTCTGCTGAATTTCACTGAAAATATCAGTTTCAGGTCCCTTCCAACGTGGTCTCAACCAACACAGACCAGAGCTTAAAGCAGTTTGCTAAAGTTGTGGCCAGAAATGGCCTCTGAGTTCCCTGTTTCTTTTATGCTTTTTTTTTTTTTTTTTTGTCTTTCAAACTAACATGGTCTCACAAAGGCAAGAAAAGCTCTGGGAGGTTTATTCAGCGCTTTGCAGTAAAATCCATACTTACTGCAGGGAACATTTCAGTAGATCTGTTCTCAATGACTAAAATTAATCTGTGTACTTTCCTTCTCATGCGACACACAAGTCCTGGGGCCTTATTCTGTTGTGGAAACTGATATTCAGATTAACAAAGAACAGGAATGATATGGGCAGAAGGCAAATTTGGGGAACTTCGTGGTTCCTGTTGGTTCTTGATTCATTTTTATTTTCACTCCTTTAGATACCTTGCTTTTCATGTGGGCCGGAGCTCACAGTTCTGGGACTCAACTTGTCCTCCTTACATGCACAGTTGCTCATTCATCTACTCTCACCTTAAGAGTAACCCCCAAATGTGAACTGGTACAGCCACTATGGAGAACAGTATGGAGGTTCCTTAAAAAACTACAAATAGAACTACCATATGACCCAGCAATCCCACTACTGGGCATATACCCTGAGAAAACCATAATTCAAAAAGAGTCATGTACCAAAATGTTCATTGCAGCTCTATTTACAATAGCCAGGAGATGGAAACAACCTAAGTGTCCATCATCAGATGAATGGGTAAAGAAGATGTGGCACA
This sequence comes from Mesoplodon densirostris, assembly GCF_025265405.1. NCBI lineage: Eukaryota > Metazoa > Chordata > Mammalia > Artiodactyla > Ziphiidae > Mesoplodon > Mesoplodon densirostris. Next base: position 89,856,642 of record NC_082663.1, read on the forward strand.
TATATACAATGGAATATTACTCAGCCATAAAAAGAAACAAAATTGAGTTATTTGTAATGAGGTGGATGGACCTAGAGTCTGTCATACAGAGTGAAGTAAGTCAGAAAGAGAAAGACAAATACTGTATGCTAACACATATATATGGAATTTAAGAAAAAAAAATGTCATGAAGAACCTAGGGGTAAAACAGGAATAAAGACACAGACCTACTTGAGAATGGACTTGAGGATATGGGGAGGGAGAAGGGTAAGCTGTGAAAAAGCGAGAGAGAGGCATGGACATATATACACTACCAAGTGTAAAATAGATAGCTAGTGGGAAGCAGCTGCATAGCACAGGGAGATCAGCTTGGTGCTTTGTGAATGCCTGGAGGGGTGGGATAGGGAGGGTGGGAGGGAGATGCAAGAGGGAAGGGATAATGGGAAGAGATGTATATGTATAGTTGATTCACTTTCTTATAAAGCAGAAAATAACACACCATTGTGAAGCAATTATACTCCAATAAAGTTGTAAAAAAAAAAAGAGTAACCCCCAAAAGGTTCTGATAGACTGAAAATACAAATATAAGCAATCCATTGTACTTGGGTCTGAAAGGTTGACTACAACTGGAAAAACTCTAGTACTGTAACATTTATTAACTATTTACTAACTGCCTCCTCTGTGCCAGTACTGTGCTAGAAAATAGGGTTATAAATATTTATAAGTAACACTACCAAACCTTAGGGAGTTCCCAATCCAGAGGGAAAGAAGGCCGGTGAGTACTTATTCTCAGCAGAGTGTGATGCAGGTTACCAGAGGGTTTGCACAGGAAGCTACCAGAGTACAGAGGAGAGGCAGGTGGGCTGGGTGCCAGAGAAGGTTTCCTTGAGAAGCTGAGTCTGAGCTGACCACAGAGTGATAGTAACAACCAGCCTGGCTGCAAAGAAGTGGAGGTTCAAGTTGGGGAGGGACAATAGGGCAGAAAAAGCAATACATGCAAGAGGCGCAGATACGGGATCACCAAGTGTGGTCACTGTCTTAACTAAGGGAATGGCGGTGGGGAGTGGGCCCTAAGAGTGGGGCAAGGCCTGGGGAAATAGAGATGATTTAAACTCATGGGTAAATCAAAATCAGTCAAAACCTGGTACACTGTAGATAAAATAGAACTAATGTCAAATGTTTTTCCTGATATTTACTTCTTGAAAGACAGCTAGTTTGAGAATGCCTTCATTTGGATGTGAGAACCCCTATCTCAGTTGCACAGCTTTCTCAGCTAAACTTCTTAATTTCAAGTGATCATGGGTGGGTATGTGGCAATGGGTGGGAGGGAACAAAGGATAGGAGATGGGTTCTTGGAGTTTGGGTAAGAAAAGATCAAGATTTTTATAATGATACCTTTATTCATTAATTCTTTATAGTAAATGTGACTCATAGAAGAGTGAAATGCCTTTGGAATTAAAAAAAGGGAACACAGTAAATATTCACTATAGATCTGTTATATATTTTTTTGTTGTCTAATTCTTTAAAAATGGAAAACAATTTAAAATAAAACATATAACAGTTTCTGTTTGGAAAGTTCTGGAAATGAACAGTGATGATGGCTGCACAACACTGTGAATGTACTTAATGCCACTGAATTGTACACTTAAAATGGTAAATTCTGTTATGCATATTTTTACCAAAAAATTAAAAACTATATAAAGTTATATATAATATACACACACACACACACACACACATATATATATATATATATATATATATATATATATATATATATATATATATATATATACAGTTGACCCTTGAACGAGTTTGAACTGTGTGGTCCACTTATACACAGATGTTTTCAATAAATATGTACTACAGTACTTCATGATTCCTGGTTGGTTGAATCTGGGGATGGAGAATCATCGTTACAGAGAGTCGACTGTAAAGTCATACATAGATTTTCAACTGCAAAGAGAGTCGGTGCCCCTAACACTTGCATTGTTCAAGGGCCAACTTTGTATATACAAGTTAGGACTTATAGTACAAAACTCTTCATGTAGGGTAAAACACCAGTAATGACATTATTTAACAACCCATGCTTTCACTGTGACTAACATTCCACTATATAAATAGCTACCAATTATTGATCATCTACTTTGTCAGGCCTGTGATACAACCTACAACACATGCCCTTTGATACTGGTTTTATTCCCATTTTACAGATGAGGAATATATACTATTAGGATAAGAAATAACATTTACATGCAAAAATTGAAAGACCATTACATGGAAGTTACTGCTACTACCTTACATGCCACATGGGATTTTAAAATTTTTTCTTACATTCTTTTTTTTTTCTTACATTCTTAAATGCAATTTTCGAAGATACCTATGGGCCAGTTGGTTGTAAATAACAGAGCAAGTGTTAGTTTTTTAAAATGAACCATAAGCTAATTACTTTCTTCATAAATTAGAACAGATAAGTGGATACCAGTAAATTTACACAGCTGATAAATTTCTTTTAACAATTTAAGTAATTTCAAGATTCATATAGGATTCCTCATAGATATGCCAGAATTTGGCAAAAGCATAAAATTTTATAGAGAAGACAGTTATTTCAAACAATGCATGCCACCCAATAATCTAAATTTAAAAAGCTATCTGAATAATTTCATGGTACAAAACCCACCCTCTAGGGAAGTCTTTATCTGTAACAGAAAATTATGTGTTCATGAGGAGGAGGAAAAAAAAACACTTAAAATATTTGGAAGAAGTAATCACACACTATCAAAGAATAAAGTATTTGTAGGATTCTCAAATCCTGATCTTTTAGTAAACTACATATATATTGTAAATCCCAGGACTTTACCTGAATACTTGAAGGATCTGGGAGTGAGAAGACTGTGGCTCTGGTCCTGGGCATCCTCCCATTAATTGACAGCCTACTGTGGGCCAGGCACTCTCACTAGGCACTGATGAACAAGACAGACACAGTCCCTTGCTTCTCAAATGGGGAATGAGAAATTTAACAGGAACAACACATAAATATAAATTATAAGACCTACATAAGAAATGTACAAGATGCTAAGACTAAACATAAGGGAAGGGATCTAATTTGCCACCGATACAAGCTGAAAGCAAAGGCTTTGAAGTCAGAAAAACTGGATTTTAGTCCTGGCTTCTCTAGTTAGTAAGTAGTCGGGTTACTTAACAACTGTGCTACTGAGCCTTTCTAAGCTTCAGTATTTTTACCTGGAAAATGAGGATAGCACTGCTTTTTCTTTCAGTCTCATAGTAAGAAGAGATAAAGTATGTAAAATGTCTAATAGTACCAACTGCACACATAGTAGGTACCATTATTATTTTAATACCGCCATTTATTATAAAATACACAAACAGCATGAAACACATTTGACTCTGGGAGCATGGAAAATCATGTTACTACTCTCTGACACTCTGTTGTTGTTATCTTTAGCATACTCAAGTTTTGGAGATGCAAATCAACAATTTTATTATTTGAAAACACACTCTAGGGTTTATATAACAGAAAGTAAAGTGTGGGAAGTAAATTCTTTTCTAGTTAAATGAGGTTAATCATCAGATAATTCGGAACATCTAAAATCCTGGATAAATGCTTAAGTTTGTCTTCCTTTGCCAGTACAAAGGAGACCTAGCACTTTTATCACCTAGGCAAATGTCCAAATAAACAAAGTTTGAGGAATGTAAATAAAGTGGAATAGGTTTTATGTCAGTAAGAGCTTTTTTTTTTTTACATCTTTATTGGAGTATAATTGCTTTACAATGGTGTGTTAGTTTCTGCTTTATAACAAAGTGAATCAGTTATACATATACATATGTTCCCATATCTCTTCCCTCTTGCGTCTCTCTCCCTCCCACCCTATCCCACTAGGTGGTCACAAAACACCGAGCTGATCTCCCTGTGCTATGCAGCTGCTTCCCACTAGCTATCTATTTTACGTTTGGTAGTGTATATATGTCCATGCCACTCTCTCACTTTGTCACAGCTTACCCTTCCCACTCCCATATCCTCAAGTCCATTCTCTAGTAGGTCTGTGTCTTTATTCCTGTCTTACCCCTAGGTTCTTCATGACATTTTTTTTCTTAAATTCCACGTATATGTGTTAGCATACAGTATTTGTCTTTCTCTTTCTGACTTATTTCACTCTGTATGACAGACTCTAGGTCCATCCACCTCATTACAAATAGCTCAATTTCGTTTCTTTTTATGGCTGAGTAATATTCCATTGTATATATGTGCCACATCTTTATCCATTCATCTGATGATGGACACTTAGGTTGTTTTTATGTCCTGGCTATTGTAAATAGAGCTGCAATGAACATTTTGGTACATGACTAATAAGAGCTTTTTAAGATTTATCATGGACCCAATCTAATATAGACAGGTGAATTCACTCCACAGCTGCCCTTTCTTTTTTTTTTTACTTCACTTTATGTAAGGAGGACCCGGCATCAAGAAAAGGTTCCCATTTTCTTTATCCAAATGGATAATTTTGCACAAAGAGATCACTTTGTCATACGAGCTTTCATGTGGTGAGCTGGCAGAGTTGTTGCTGCCTTATATGATCAAACAACAACAATAAAAATCACAGGGGATGCAGTGTATGGGCAAAGCTTAATTAGAGCCACGAATAATTCTCGGGGATAAAAATTATGATTTAGAGAATAAACATCATGAAATTACTGATTATCTCTTCCTTTCAAAAAAATTACCCAAAGTGAAGAGTACTTAAATGTGATACAAATATCAAATGTAATATAGATATGCTAACTGGATCCTAACTGCATGAGATAACAATCCTGAGCCAAGAAGCTGCACCCAATTCGCATGCTTTAAATGAAGAACCTTAATAAAAATCATAGTTTCCATTAAATGTTGTCCCATTATCATTAGCACACAGTTAAGACTTGATATCGAATGGATAGCTTTATCTTCAAGGCTATTTATAGGAAGCTAATAACTGGGACCCCAAAGACCTCAATTTGCATAAAAAGGAGGCAAGGCTACATTCACTCAAGTATACAAATGGCAACCTTATAGACAAAAGCTCTAAGAACTCATAATCTCTTCTTTTTGGATTTCGTCAGGGATGGCTGGTTAATTGGAGGAACTCATGAAAGTTCCTTACAATCCAATTAGCACTTCAGTGCAATTAAGCGGTAGAGGCTTCCCTATTCTGCAGAGAATGGCTTTGATCTTGCAGTGAAAAGTGTCCTTCCTTAAAGCTGTGATTTTGATTTTTTTCTCAGTAATTAGTGCTAATTGTAAACCCAAGCCTGACCTGCCATAAACAGAGTGTTTTACCGCATTTGACACTAGGACCTTAAATCAGTGTTCTCTTTTGTCTATATTGTACTTGCTTATTAGAAGTCTGGCTATTTTGCTCATTATTTGATGCACAATGGATAAGTACATACTAAAGTCAGCTGAAACAAATGCCTGGATCTTAAGAGCTTGTGTGGGTATTTTCACTGATGTCTTTTAAGCCCAGTTACCATAAAAGTAGTTGATTGAATTTCACTTAAGGAATATACTGTAGTTTTTCCACACAAAGAATGACTATTCAGAAACAATTTCTAAAGAGGTTTAGTGACCCTTGTATGTTTTGAAAATAAAAACAAAAGATGAAAATGGTCTTTTCACAGGAGCAAACAAAGAACTGTACAAATCAACTCCAGCAGTCTGCTGAAAAATACCTATTACAACAATGTCTGTTAAATCAAATCATTGTTTAGATTCATAAAAATGAATTAAAACATAAGCCTGTTAGTGACTAGGCCAATGAGATATCTCTATATGGAAATAAGATACTGCAAAATATAAAATCCCATTCCTTCTCTAAGGTATAGACAAGACCTTTTGAAATTAGCACACATTTTCTATGCAAATGCAAAGCGGCTGGATATTAGATGGGACATTTTTCCCTCAAATATGTTTTTAAACATACTCTATTCCATTACTTAGTAAATGGAATAGAAAAAAAAAAAAAACATAAAGGAAGCTAGCCCAGTCCAGGTTACATCATTAGACATTGTGAATCCGGACCAATTTACTGATCTTGAAGTAGACACAGTCTAATGTACAGACATATAATTACTAGGAGGAAAAATATCTATCTAAATACAAACATACCCTACACAAAAAATATGACGACGCCAATTAGCACTACTTAGAAACAGCTATTTTGGTAAAAAAAATTTTCCCTTATGGAATAAAGTCAAGAATCTACAAACAGTATTTTCTCTAAAGGACAACATGACTGAATATGACTAAAGCAAACAAAACGCAAGATGGACTGTTAGAAATCATCCCTTATTTTATGTCTTTTAAATTTATTCTAATCATTAAAAAAACCAAAGTATTGCATGCATACAGTTTAGAAATCAAATAATAATAAAAGGCCAGTCAAAAACTTAGGGGTACTTTCCCATTCCCTCCCCTCCTCCTTCCTAGAGGCAATGACTTTCAACTCTTTTAGCCATTGCTTCGGCTCTTCTTTGGCTCCATATTTTAAAATCAGCTACGACTGTAGTGACGTGGCTCACAGGGATAAGCCCTGACTATCTGCATTTTGGAGCTCCTCAGGGGAAGAGGCTAGAGGCTCAGGTTTAGGACCACTAGACTTTCACCTGTGTTTTCAGTGTGGTTCCCTCACCCTCTTCAGTCCCTGTAGCCTCTAAGTCCTGAGACTCCCTGATTCTGTCTTCCCCAGAGCATCATCTCCTACCTGGATGGAAGGGGTGAGGTCATCTGACCAGGGGCAGTGGAAATGACCAGGAGGTCTAGTTGCAACTTGTACACATTTTCAAGCAATCCCTATTTTCACTACCCTCACCCTCTATTACTACATGACCTCCAATTCTGAGATCTTTTTGGGAGGCAGACTGGTAAACTGTTCTTTGGTACTCTCAACCTGCAAGCATTTTTGTTTGACCAAAATCTACTAAATCACTTATCATTCCTTCAAAAAAATTTATTGTGGTAAAAAATATATTCAAATCGTGCCACTTTAACTATTTTTAAAGGTATAATTCAGTGGCAACAATCATACTCACAGTATTGTACAACCATCAACACTATTTCCAAAACTTTTCCATTACTCTAATCATTTATCATTCTCCCATCTGCCTTCCAACTTCACAGGCTGTGTTCTTGGACTACAGTGGGTGATTCCCTACTTTAATCATAATCAAACTTTATGTTTGTGCTTTTTTTTTTTCTAGTTGTGGGTGTGATTTTCAAGAGAAGGGTGCAAAAATGTTTTTATTCTATCATTGTAAAACCTAAATTCCCATCTCCTTATTTTAAAGATGTGACAACTCTTGCCTGGAAAGAGTAAGCAATTTGCTCTGGGTGCCACTGAGATTTGCTTAATTACCCAATGGGGCACTTTCCATCAACTAGACTACTCGTTTCATTACTGGGGTCCTTATGGGTTTAGATAATTTTGTGGGGTACACAAAAAAACTGTGTATACTAAAGAGATTGAGAATGATGTTTCTGTAGAAATTATTAGAACAGTAACTGTTGGACAGTCGATGCTTAGGCACCTAGATCTTCCTAAATTCCTGTGGTGACAGCAACTAGGAAATTGAATAATAGAATTAAGTCTCTGGAACATCTTGGATGTGCAGACATGGAGAACTTGTTGACCAATGTTGACAGCTAAACTTATCTCCTCCTAGAGCTGGCAGACTTTATTTTAGGACCTGTTTCATACAAAATTTTCAATGTTTTACTGTGCATGCATGCCAAATTCAATGTAGATAATACCTTAAACATCTAATAATGTAATAGCAAAAATGATAAAATAACATTTTCTGTACTTGGATGTGGCTTTTTATGTTATAAATCCTCACTTTCTGTATTTCATGCACCACTGTGGCCACCATTTTAAAGTCTGGCAAGTTATTTTAATCTCAGGTGTCATCTGCTTCAACGATGAACTGGAAAAAAAAAAGGGCCTTAACAGGATAGTATAACTTAAATAGTATGGTAAGATTTGAACCTATGGTTGATCTGAATGTCTCTTGAGGAAAGGAGGATGAAAAGTGGAGGAATTATAAGGGCAACAACATCAAAGAAACAGAACAACTATGCTCTCGGGTAGGTACCCTTGTCACACCTACTCTGTAGATGAAAGAGCCAAGGCTCAGAAAAGTTAGGTAACTTGCCCAATATCACACAGCTGTAAGTGACAGAATTACAATTTGAACCCAAATCCAGTGCTCTCAACAACTCAGCTATGTGGGCAGATGGAAGAGTTCCAACAACTCAAAACCAAAGTTTAGTTATGTGAATAAAGTAAACTAGAGTAGGCACAAAATATTATAGAACACTGATCATGGTGAAGGCAGGGCAATTTCTTTTCATCTGAAAGGCAATTTAGTCTCTTCTTTTAGAGTAGACACATTTGTTACTCTTGATAAACTAATTCATAAATATGAAAAACAGTGGACGAGACACACTAAATTACGCCCATGAAAATGCAGTTGAAAAATTTGTTTTTACTTTTAAGCAAATGTGATGTATAGTTACAAAAGCCCATTGAACTACAACAAAATTCTTTTAACACAAAACTTATTTTCCACATTAACAATTTGTTCAAGAACGTAGAAATAAATAAAAATGGCCCCTGAGCAAGTATCGAGAAGGAAAGCCATAGTAAATGCACTCTGTGCCTTCTTGACTAGAAAGCCTTTTGCCCCTCCCTTGGAGTCTACTGATTCTTACTTTAAGTACAAATCTAACAAGCTACGTTCTTTTCCCCTGTAGGCCAAACCACATCAAAAGCAATAAACAGAAAAGGGTGAGACATTGCTAAAGGAAGGAATACAAGAACATCAGAACAGCAAGGAACGAGAATCATGAACTTCTAATAAGTTACTCGAGAAAGATGGTAGTTGAGGTCAGAGGTTGTCAAACCACAGCCTGCAAGCCAAATTCAACCACTGCCTATTCAATGACGAAGTTTTATTGGAAATCAGCTATGCTCATTCACTAAATATTAGCCATGACTGCTTTTGTAATACCGTGGCAGCAGAGTAGCAGCAACAGAGACCACCTGGACTGCAAAACTTAAAATATTTACTACCTGGCCCTTTACAGAAAAAGTTTGTCGACCTTGTGGTTGAGGTCATTAAAACCATGAGTAAACAGCGTTCTACACCTCATTAGGCCACGTGGGCCCAGCACAACTGAGTTACCCAGAAATTGTTGGCTTATCTTCAGTATATTTCAGTATATACTGTTTAATAAAGCTTTGAAGGATATGATGCACTTTAGAACAGTTTCCCCCAAAATGATTTTCTTTTAACCAACACAGCTCAAACATTTCAGTTATCCAGAAATCTGATTATAAATGAAATTTAATATTTAAAAAAAACTATTCAGAAGTTGAAATCTTAGAATTAGTCACTGGCATAAGCAGGTGAACAAAATGAAATCATTTCGGTTGCACTTGCTAAAGTATTCTTTCCCCTTGAGATCAAAGTTTGTCTTCTAATTTCCTCCAGGTGATCCAGTCTCAGGGCTCTCGAAGCCTCGTGTTCCCTAAACTGAGCACGTTGGAAACACTGGTACTGGACAAGTGAATTGGCATTTTTTGAAGAACTAGTGCCGTAATCTAAACTACTCCTTGATCTTCCCCCAAAGCATGCTAGAGAACCTAATTTCCATAAAACTTTCTAACCCAGTTTGAACAGTATAATGTGGACAGTGGGGAATAAATGAGTTTGATCAATTATGAATTTATATGATATGTTAGTAAGCTATTCAGGCTAAGTCTTACAATTCAGTATTTTGAACACTAATGCCATGCTACATAATTTTAAAATGGTGCATTTCAGAAAAACCTCACTAGGGCATATTTGCATATTTGGAAATCTAATTAACCCAAGCATATCTTAAAGCTTTCAAGAGAGAACATACAATAACATTTTTGTCAGCTGAATGTTTGCTTGAGGCTATGAAAGGATTTTATCATCTGGTATAATTTAACTCTTTAGCTCCCAATTTTTACATAGACCTGTCGGATCTGGCAGTTAAGTGTGGATAGGTGGAACCTTTCCCTCTCTCTGGGCCTGTGACTCCCGGGGTTCAGTGTGAACAGGAGGACTCCAGCCACTTCAAGAACACCATCAAGTGCCTCTGACGACCCTGCTACCCAATCCAAACCCAAATGCAAAACTGTCTCTTTTCCCTGACCTCAGATAAGGTAACTCTGAGCTGCCTTTCTTGCACAAACACGTGAATTAAGTGGGGAAAAAAAAAAAAAAAAAAAGACCTCCACATTGCATAGAGAGCAAAACCAAACATCGTTTTTATATCTTTTGTGGTGGAAAATATTTCACAAGGAGACAGAAGCCCAGAGAGGGACGCTACCTGACCTGCCTCTCCAGCTGCTACCTCCTCTGTCCCTCACGAATTGCCACCACTGGGGTTTTCCTCTCCCCCTAGGCCAGAATCTATGCCCGTTGACAAAAAGGAGAGAGCAAAAAAAGAGTCCAGTTCTAAGGACCTACTGGCTTCCTACTAAAAGGCAGCAGTGATTCCTGTAGGCATCAATCTGTCTGCGAGCCTGGTCATTGAGGTTGATCCATGCCATCTCCAGACATCTTCCTTTGCATTTCTGGCCAATTACCTTGTCAGAGTGAAGAAAAGACCTGCAGTCCTTGTGACTGCATTTCCCCAAGGACTGCTGCAAATATGGAGGCTCAGGCTGCCAAACACTATTTGCAATCTCATGGCCCTCACCTGTTTTGCCATGTTCCCTGCAGATGCTCCCCTGTTACAGAAGCTGAGAGGAAAATGTAGCTCTGGCAAAAATGGAAGTCACTTATATCAGCATTAAGTAGGAGACTGGATTTATGAGGAATTCTGACATGTCCAATAGAATCTAAACACACTATGTTAGAGATTTCAGGATATACTGTAAGAAAATTATGAACTTAATTTGCAACAAATACAGTCAGTTCTGCAATAAGGCTTGTTTGGAAATTGCAAATTTGTTCCAACAGAATTGATACATTAGGGAAGGACTTGAGAATAATGCAAATTTCACATTTGCTTTTACTCCAAGATCTTGGTGAGAAACACTAGGGGAGCACAGAAAACTGTACCCAGCTGAACTGAATTGTGGAGAAATTTACAAAACACACGCAAGCTAACATCTCAAACTTCTCGTTTCACTTCCCGTGTTATGACTCAGTTATGAGCCATATTCATGCCTATCTCTCATCACAATTTTCTATCCTATTTCAGATCACCTCCCTCCACCACTTCACCCTCGGACTTGACTTCCACAAGTAAACTCCAGGTCTTCTTCAAGGTACACTGCCACATTTTTTGTAGAATCTATGTAGTACTGTAGTATTAGTATGTATTCCTTGACTCTTCAATATGTGTAAACCATGCTACCATTTTCATTAAGTTCCTATCATTTAAAAATTTTGTGTCCCCCCGATGAAGTTTTTGGAGTGTTTGTCCCTAACCCCTTTTTCCTCTAAGCTACAATTTTCTGTGCAGCATGATGAATTTAGAAACATGTATGTCACCTTATAACAGAACTGACTGTAAATTAGGTTTCATTGTTTTATTAAAGATCAAAGAAAGGGCAGAGGACAGAATCAATAACATTTTAGTTGATAAAAAGAAACAAATGCTTTCATGTATCTTGCCAGGTAGTAACAATCAGTTCCTGTGATAGCCCTCTTGGCATTCTGGAGCACAATGGACTCCCTTCTCACCACGCCACAGTTCAGCTCAGATGGCATCTCCTCCAGTAAACCCTTTGAAATCTCCAGACACTGCCCGAGTCTGTACTAGATGCACCCACCACGTCTCACATGTTTCCAAGCCGCCTGCTTATACCCTTGGCACAGGCCAAGTCACATCACACTGCAATTCCGTTTACTTATTATCCTCATTCACTAGCCTGTGGGCTCTTTCGAGCCATCTTCGCACCTGTAGTTGGATTCTGAGCGCGTCACATAGTGTTTAGCACAGGGGAGATGACTATCAAATGCTTGTGAAGAAAGAATAAAGGAGTGTTCAGTTATTTGTATCACTCATAGCCTTGAGCAGTGCTTTACACAGAGCAGGCACTCAACAGACATTGTTAAATAAATGAAAGAAAAGGAAACAAAAAAGTGTACTTACTTAAGAGATAGGGAAACAGTGAGCAAAGTCATCTCTTGAAATTGTCAAATAAAGCCTTCATATTAATAATGTAAATTTATCTTTATAGATGAATAGGAAAGGAAGATGACTACGACATTTTATTTTATAACCACGATAGAACTGTTAAATTCCTCAAAAAGGTTGTCTGGCTCAGTTCTACCATCAAGCAGGTCAACTGTTAAGCCCTCCAACCAGGTGGGTGCTCATTTCATTTTAAACATATTCAAAGATTATATTCTGTCTCTTGGTAACCTTAGACAATGCTTATTGATATTTTATAATCAAGAAATCCCTTCCAATGTAAAAGCAAGCTCTCCCTTGCTACTTTAAACTAATTTTCTTTTGTTCCTTCTTCCGTAGGGATAGAGAACTGGTCTGCATTCTTATGATAAACCTCTATATACTATAAGACAGTTATTAAGTCATCTCTTAAGCTTTCTATTTTCCTGGCTAAGCAACCAAACTCCTTTTAATCTTTCCCCACATGACCTATTTTACATCCCATTAAGCATTTCTGTTGTTTTGCTACAGACCTTTTCCAATTTTCACACTTCCTTTTAAAATGCAGAAATTCAAAGTTGACAAAATAATTTAATAAAAGCTTATACAACACCAAACATAACAAAGGATTATTTCCTACCTCCCTAAATGCCGGCATCATAGGAGTTTTATAGCACACTTTGCTGAAAGCCAACAAGCTCTTACAGCCTCTCCGTGTCCGCTGGTCCTCATGCACTCCCTGAACGCGTGGTGTCTGAGGTGGGCCTGGCACCCACATTCTCTCTGTGGACAGTTGCTCAGAGGTGCCCTGAGCACACGTTACACCCTCTGTTCTGCTCTCACCAGCTCGCTGAACTAGAGCTTCGGGGCGTGGCGCTGTCCAGGTGGGCCTCGTCTTAATTTTCTGTAGTTCTGGCCGCAAATGAGCTACACGTGCCTTTTGCGGAGCAGGGCTGGCCCTTGTAGTCTTGTTTTAGGGTGAGCACCACTCTGCTGACTCTCCTGGAGCTCAGTCTTTTTCTTGTCCTATCTGTGCTTGGACAACCTTCCTCCCTCTGCTGACAGTATAGTTTGCTTTTCTCTCTTAGGATATAACCTTGAATTTGTTCCATATTTTTGAAATGAGATTTATATAATTTATTAAGATCATTTCAAATTCTAGTTCTAGCTTTCCAAGCATCGTAACCCCTGTTAGCTTAGTGTAATCTCCAAACTTAATCAGTATGCCTTTTATTCTGTCGCCCAGGAATTAATGAAAAGGCAGAATGGAATCTATCATGAGCACCAGGACTGAATCCTTAAGATCTTCAATTAACAGGCCCTTACAGCTCACAACAAGGACTTTAGAGGGTAATCTCCTAAAAAAATTTTTTTTAAAAAACATGTTTACCTAATTGTGATTGTCTTGGGATCTACTTAGACAAAATCTTATCTATTGATAAAGGGTAGTAATTTATGGGGTGGAATTAAAGGTGATAGTGAATTGATAATGACTTTATCCATTGCTTTTCTTTAGCCTGTATGGGTTAATATTTCATCAGAGAAGGAAATTATACCACTTTGGGTAGATTTGCTATTCACAAAACAGAGCAATAAAATTATAACCAAGATTTTGTAATGATGCTTTTCATTATACTGGTTATTGTCACTGTGCAACTTAAAAATAAATCAATACCTAATTAATTAATTATTAAAATGTAAAAAGATTTTAAGTCAATATAAGAAACTAAAGGTAGAAACTTGATCAATCTAGGTAATTGTGACAGTGGTATTATCATGAGATCAAGTTGCTGAATGATTCAACAAAATACTGAGTAAACTGCAGACAGAAGCAAAAACTAGCGAAAAGTAACTAACATTAAGTGCATTCAGCTAAAATGATTGTTAGCTTCTAAACTTCAAACTAGATATCCTATTTATACAGTTAAAAAACGGTAAAGCAATTATGTCAATAGTTGCAAAGTCTTTCTTCTTTGGTAATTTTTAACTAGATAAGTGAATTTAATTTCCACTCAAAAATATTTGATCCTAGAGCAATTTCCACCAGACATTTCTGTCATTGTTGCTACAATCTTCAAAAGATTGAAGACAATGAACAATAATGTCCTTAAAGAGTAGTGTTCAGTTAATCAAAAATATTTATTGATGGAAAATTTGATTGCTATATGGAATCTCTTTCTTGATTATTTCCTAATTTCTTTTAGTTCCAGGTTCAGTTATTTTAGACTACTAAGTTGTTTCGTGCAACTGTTTTAGATGTTTACAAAACTGCATGCACAAAAATGGGTCAAGGGAGAATTACAAAAAATTATCTCACTAGGCTCCAATTTATGGAATGTTTCATAAAGGGATATCTGCTGTTAACACAAAAAGGAAAATATATCAAAAAAGGAAAAAAATCTGAGCTGTGATGTTCAGCAAAGAGTTAGTGAACTGACCTTGGAATAGTATTGTATAAACATACAATTCTCCCGCATTTAGATTTCTGCTGGCATATACCCTCTGTCTGCATATAATGTTAATGCATCTTTTATTTATATCAAAAGGCTGCCCTAGACAATCATCCTAAAAATATAGTAAGATAACAGTCTTTGTTCTGGGAGTGAAAGAACTTGAGAAAGTTCTCATTCTTAAAATATGCCATTTTATAAAATCAGTTCTCAGATATTCAGTGTCTAGTCATTGAGCTATGGATTGCCTATAAATGTGCTCAAATACTTCTCCTCTTCCTTTTTTTCATGTATTGGCTTTGACTGCTCATTAGCATATCCAGGACAAGACAGGCTGGGTGATGCAAATCTATCAGTTTAGAAGCCTTGCCAAAAACTTGTGGAAATTCACTTCCCTACAGTAATCTTATTTTTCATTACAGTTCTTGAAATATGTTTAATTAACAGGATTAAATCCAAGGTCAGGTAAACAGATCACATAAAGAAATATCATAATACACATTCAATTCTAACATATCATCAACTTATAATGTATTCTTACTAAATACTATCTGATATTTGTACTTTTATTTTATATAGTTTTCAAGATTAAAGATGTAAGTGAACCCTTTTAAAATTAATATATTTAAAATTTTGTTTTGGAACAATCTATTCCATTAAAGAGGACTTGAAAAAAACATGTCATTGCCTGAGATTTGGATACTTTTTTATTATAGTATTTTTCATTTTAATGGCATTAGGATTAGTGGAATTTGACTTATGAATTGAAATGGGTTGGATGAACTTACCATTTTCTTAGGTAATACACAAAGAATTCTAGAAATCAAAAGGATGCATGGAATCTGAATCAATCTAAATGTAAATTTGACAGTTCATTTTTGTTACAATGATAATTGAAGTTTTTGAAATAAGAAGCTTAAAAATAACACCAAAGATCCCATTTGTAAGGGTCAATGAGGAACCTTGCTCTTACTAGATTGTTTTGTTTTTCCTAGCTTAGTTAAATCTGATTATTCCAAAAAGAAACTTAAAGACAGTTGACCTAATATAGGCAACAAAGTTTTATGGGGGAAATGTTTAATGTTCTAACATGAAGATAATTATACCAATAGTGGGTATGTAATAAAGTGGTTGTATAATATCAAAATGAATATAAATATTAATTTACTCCAGCCCTTTGTTTTATAATACATTGAACAAATGTGGACTTGATAACAGGAAATTCAACAAAAGGTTAGAATGGTTATGTTTGTATATTTGAATGCCGGTGATGGGAATTTTTTTCCCCTACAATTTCTATATCTTTCAAATATTTGACTATGAATATCATGTTTACAGACAAATAAAAACGTATTAATAAGCTAAATACAATTGTGAGAAGACTGGAAGATTTCTGCTAGCATACTCCAAGAGATCATAAATCTCCAGATGTTATATATGATACAAGCTGACTTCTCTCAGGGCTGATATATGGCCACTTGGAAGAATCATGACTATTTTAAAAGTCTATCTTATCTTCACTAGTTACAAGTATAAAGAACATTTTTTTCTTTCATAATTGAGATTTTATTGGTTTTGAGGATCAGTATGCAGACATTTCAAGTTGTACACAATTCTTAACATATGTACCAAAAATCTAAAATATCATGTAATTGTGATTCTTTTCTGAACAGTTATTCCAGTGACTTTCCAGCTTAAAATGTGGAGGCAAATTTTCCTTGACAAGATATCAAGTACCAATATCTTCAAATATTGATATGCTGTTACATCGCAAGTCCCACTAATTCACAATTTAATATCATATACACTACATACTCAAACTGTCAATCGTTTACAGCACATTAACAAAGTTACTAGAAGAACTGGACTACCACCACCAAAGATGTTACAGAATGCACAAAATTCTGCCCAGGAGAGCCAAGATCAAGGAGTGAGTGGTTAGCTTTAGGAAACAATTCTACCAAAAACAACATGGGAGGAGAAACACTTTAAAGAACATTTTTAAGTATTAAGGAAGCAGAAGAATCTAGAAATCTGTATCTGCAATTTTTCTTCTCATCACTGAATGTCCCTTAAACCAACAATTATTGAAGTTGGTATAAGAATGTCTGAAATATGGGGGAAAAAGATATTTGAATTGTTCATGCTTATTTGAAGCTAATACATAGCATTCAGTCAACAAAGGGTTATTGGGTAAATTGTTAATTTTACGCAGTACTAGATACTGGACAAAAATGAAGAAAAAAAGACCTACACTTTCCTTCTCAGGGCTCATAATGTATAAACTCAAAGACGAAGTGGGGGCCTCCCTGGTGGCGCAGTGGTTAAGAGTCCGCCTGCCGATGCAGGGGATGCGGGTTCGTGCCCCGGTCTGGGAGGATCCCATATGCCGCAGAGCGGCTGGGCCCGTGAGCCATGGCCGCTGGGCCTGCGCGTCCGGAGCCTGTGCTCCGCGGCGGGAGAGGCCACAACAGTGAGAGGCCCGCATACCGCAAAAAAAAAAAAAAAAAAAGACGAAGTGGCGGTGATACTGGTGTCAGGGATCTGAGGGCAGGTAGGGTCTGCCCATGATTTCCTGTGATTGTAAAGTTTGGGCTTTCAGTTTGACTATTTGGGGACACCCATTCCAGACAACCATGGGAGATAAGATGTGAGTAGAAAAAGAAACATATTTTACTTTTTTAAAAAGTGCTTGAATGACATTTTTTCCTCCTACTTCTTGAGACATTTCATGTTATGGCAAGCAACTGGAGGAAAAGAAAAGGATAAGACAGTAAAAGAGATCATGGAACAGACTTCCATATAAATAAATGGTGCTTAAATTGTGGTCTCAGGCTGTAACATCTAGAGATAAAACACAATTAATTCTAGTCTTGCTGGAGGGAAATTATAAGTATTAGAATACACTAAGAGAATGAGAGACATTTTAAATCCACATTCACCTCCATTCCCTTCCCACTTTCCAAACTCATTATCACTGGGAATTGACTGCAGAAAGTGGTTGGAAATTTCAAGGATGTTTGCTATTTAAGAACCAAATTAAAATTTAAAAATGCTTATCCCTTGCCACTATTATAGGACAAAGAATATATACTTGGGTGTAGGCATGCGAAATCTTATTCGTGTATCATACTAAATTATTCATTGGAGATTAGTAAAAACGGGGTTTACTAAACTGTGCATATCCCAAATGTTTTTTTTTTTTTTTTTGCGTTACACAGGCCTCTCACTGTTGTGGCCTCTCCCGTTGCGGAGCACAGCCTCCAGACGCGCAGGCTCAGCGGCCATGGCTCACGGGCCCAGCCGCTCCACGGCAGGTGGGATCTTCCGGGACCAGGGCACGAACCCATGTCCCCTGCACTGGCAGGCAGACTCTCAACCACTGCGCCACCAGGGAAGCCCAGAGATCATATTTTTTTAAAGAAAAAATTACTACTGAACACAGAGGTTAGATTTTTTTAAAGGAAAAATACTACTGAACAGAGATGAACTGCTTATTATTGTGTTGTGAGGGGCATATAGGGGCCTTGTATATAATCTTGATGATACTTTACAGCTGCTACCTGAGAGTCTTCACCTGAACTCCATGGTCATCCCATGGATTGGCGCCAGGGAAACATGATTAATGAGTTCTACATGGACATATACACATGCATTTCTCTGGGCAGGAGGTTCATACATACCTTTCATCAGATAATGATTAAATAAAGTGCTTGTTCAAGAGTAAAAGCTAGCACATAGTTTGTTCTTTCAATAGACTTAAGTAATATTCCTTGTATGGCTGGATTCATGAAAGACAGCAGGGTGATTAGAGGAGGGGCTGGAGGGGTCGGGGTAGATGCCAGAAGGCAGCTGCAGCTGGGCACACACAGGCTGGGAACCTATGCTTGAGAGGGGAGAGGAGTGGAAGGCTGTGATTCTCAAACTTCAGCATGACCAGAATCACCTGGAGGGCTTGTGAAAACAGATTGCTGAGCCCCATCCCCAGAGTTGCTGATTCCTGTCGGTCTGTGGTGGGGCCTGAGAAGTTGCATTCCTGACAAGTTTCCAGGTAGTGCTAGATAAGGAACCACATATAAGTGTTGAGGTCTAGGCTCTGGGGCCCAATGGGGTTTAAATCCTTTGTCTACCACTTACTAGTATGGAATCATTGACAAGTTACTTAACCTCTCTCCACCTCAGTTTTCTAATCTGTAAAGTGGGGATGATTATACCTAATGAAATTTAATACGCTAATGCATGTAAAGTGCTTATTCCAGTGCATGACACATTAAGATATATAATAAAGTTATATACACACACATACATACTTGGATTAAACAAAATTATGTAATACTGAAAACTTCCATAGACAGTATGTTAAATCAAAGCAAGCTGAGTATGATATAGTTTTGTCTTTCAGATAAATAAACCCTTTTCAAATTACTGAGTCAAGTTAATCATATCACTGCTATTTCCTTAAATTTGCAGCATTTCAATCACAGCAGGCCTACCAATAAGGGAATCCATGGTAACCACACAAAGTAAACATCCACCTACCCATTAGTGCCAGCAATTATTTGGCATTTGTTATGTTAGTTAAACTGTGTAATGGTGTGTGAGAAATCAGTTTCTGCTTCCTTGACCCTTTGGAAAGCTGGTTTTCCAACCCAGTATGCCTTGCTGAGACTCCAGAGTCTGACAGCTGGGACTTCAGACACTGATTCTCTCACAAGCCTCTTCTGAAAATGAGGCAGCAAACACTGTGGTCTCCTCTAAAAGAGTAAGAATCTATTACAGGGACTTGATTATTGATAATGACCATTTCTATTTTGGGGCTAACAGCTAACTAAGGACTTTTATTGTTCATTTTAATAAGTATTCATCATGAACCCTGAACTATCCTTCAGAGAACATTAATTTTAGATGCATGAGATACACAAGAACACAATGAAAGGATTATTTTCATGCCTTTAGATTTCAAGAAATATAACCTGTTTACTTATACTGAAGATGTACACAGAAAAGGAAAAGAGATTTAAAAATAAAGAAATAAACTTTAACAGAACAGTTTTAAATATAAATGCATCTTCATGCTCTTATAAATCCTTAACCTTAATTCTAAAGATATTACAGACCTAAAACTACACAGAAATTTTACCTAATAAAATAATATTTTTTAACTCTACGGATATTTACTGTCTCTTTAGTAAAGCATCCTGTATTAAATTCTGGAAGAGATACAAAAGTGAATAAGTGCTTGACTGTTATCAGGGAACTGATACTTCAAAGAGGAGATGATACACGATAGTGAGGGGAAAAGGGAGGGCATTTGAGGCATGGGCAAGGCCACAGAGACTGGACTGAGGCTGAGAATGAGAAGAAGCCTGGCTTGGCTTGAGGAAGAGCTCATGATGGAGAGAAGCAGGAGATAAAGTGAAATAGGAGACTTGGGGGTAGAAATGAATTCTTTGGACCTGATCATCCCTTTCATGGTCAAAGGCCTTCTTAGCCAGAATCCTGATGTCATCATAGCATTTTATTTTTCCTTACTGTTTCTGCACCCCTGTGCTGGTCACAGATACGCCTTCTCTGTCTCCACAGGGATAGAGATTTGACTAAGGGAGTAACCCTTTGCTACAGGCAGACAGAAAGTGCAGAGGTGGAAAGCTGCTGAGTCAGGGCAGGGAGAGGAGGAGAGACTGGACTACGTCATTGTTATCTACTCCTTTGGGCTTTAAGTGTCCCATTGGTCTAACGAACATTTGCTCTACTCCTGCCAGAGGAAAGTATGTTTTCTTTAAAGAAATCTGGGTTGGCAGTGGCAGCTTCTTTTTTAAAGCATAATACAATATGGCACCAGGGCAGGGGACATTATATGAGAAAAACATTCTCCTTGATACTCTTGCCAGCATGTGAAAGGGAGAAAAACCAATGAATAAACATAGTAAGTAAAAACAAATAGTTATTCTCGAGCCACGCCCAGATGACTTTTTTACTCCACCATGTTGGTTGACCTCTTCCACTACTTTCCTTCACTGCACCCAAGAACACAATGCCTCCCTATGGATAAAGCTATGTTTGCATATATATAACTTGATTACAGAAATACAAAGAGACTTGAACCAAGGCTGATTATGAAAATGTTAAACATGACTCCTTGGTCATTGTGCAACACTTCTAATATAATTTTAGAGCAATACAGAGTGGAGTCCTAACTATAATGATAACTTAACGAGAAGAGTCACATATTAGGTGAAAAAAAAAAGACAAGAATGAACCTTGAGCACAGGGTAAAATACATTTGAAAATACATACTCTCCACTTAAAGTCAGAGATTCTCATTTTTAACTGGTATGCAGATAATACATAAATGAATTTTCTTTCATTTGTAAACACAAAAGCTTAAAAGGATATTTGTACTTTAAGAAACATCAGGGCATACTTTACAGAATTAGAGTACTGGGCCATCAATATTGACCTTATCTATACAAAAGATTTTTATATTAGGATGTCAAGGAAATGTACCAGGTTCACATAAAAACAAGTCCTTCAATATTCAGTTACACAACTAGGAAGTGAGTACTCTTATAATCCTTTCACACAATGCATTGATGAGTAAAATATATGGCAATGAACTTGCCATGGAAACACTTTTATTTCAAAATGAAACTTTGCTGAGAACCAGAGGAAAAACGCATCCATTTTCTCAGGGTGCTACACTGGCTATACCTCATTTATGCAGAATTTAGGTTAATTGATAGGACTCACAGACAAGGGTTCTATAAACCATTTTACTGAGCATACATCCTGATTATAATGTCATGTTAAGAAATGGAGTGCAATCTGTCTTCGTGTCATATTTAATAGATTTCTAGTAAATAGCCCACAAGTGCTCCTTCTAACAGGTGATGAATTATATTAATGCCCTGTTGTACTTTCCTAATTAAGGGCCTGGCAGGATTTCCATTATAATCAAGACTCCTCCGAGGGAGGGAACAAAAGGAGTGGTTTTCATGTTTCCTGGCACTGACCACAGGGCTCCCCTCATGCTCCGCTATGGGGGCCATGGGGAACACACCTATGAGGCCTCTCTCAGAAAAAAGTTTGGGAAGTTGGCTGTTTAATTATTAGCAACGTTCGTTTTTATCAAGTCGTCCCCTTTCTTTTCCTAGCTTACTTGCCCTTTCTCTCAGCCTCTGCTTCTCTACTTTCTTACTCAAAAGCATCCTTTTCTCCTTCATCAGGGGTGGACTTGATGACTTCTCTTTGATGCCATTTTCTTTCCCAGACTTGGTTGCTGCCCTGCTGTTTGCTCTGGAAGAAATCTGTCTGCCCTGCATCTGAGCTGCACAGTGTCAGCATTCTTTGCCTTTTGAATAACAATGAAGGACCGTCATAAGCAAAACCAATACTAAGATGACAAAGGGAGAGGGGTATACGGTTGATGAGGAACCTCTCTCCATACAATAAACATGAACTTATCAGAAAATTCAGAGGATAAAACTACAGCCTCTAAGGTCCACCCCCAAAGTAGCGTTTCTAACAGTGAGAACGTCAGAACAGCTAAGCCAGAAGAGGTGGGTAGAGCCTGGGTAGGACTGGAAGCTGACGACTTGCATGTTCCCCAAGTTATTTTGTGGGCATGCATCACATCCCACACGCATTAACACTTATCAGAAATTGAAATAGCAGGGATTGGGCAGTGCAGGGAATAACAAAAGTAGAGGGGAGCATAGGACAAAGAGGAAGACACAATGATAAAAAAGGTGGAGGGGTGTTCTGGATTGGTTTAACCTGCTTTGAAATGAACAACAACAACAAAAAAAATTGAGGACTTAAAGAGAAGAAATGGAGTGGTCAATCATGCCTCTCAGACATGTGATTTTTATTTTTATTTATTTATTTTGTGGTACGCGGGCCTCTCACTGCTGTGGCCTCTCCCGTTGTGGAGCACAGGCTCCGGACGCGCAGGCGCAGCGGCCATGGCTCACGGGCCCAGCCGCTCCGCGGCATGTGGGATCTTCCCGGACCGGGGCACGAACCTGTGTCCCCTGCAACGGTGGCAGGCGGACTCTCAACCACTGCGCCACCAGGGAAGCCCCTATTTTTATTTATTATTATTATTAAAAATTTTTTTTTCCATAAGTGATTTTTAAGTCTTGTTATTTCCATCACAGGCAGATTGTGTGGTCTCATGAGCAAGCACAGCCTTGGGGGCTTGCACAGGTGAGGATTTTGATTCTCAGCTTTTCCCCTTATGAGCTGGTTCATCAACTTGGACAAGTCACCCGGGGACAATAACATAAACTATCCGGAGCTATTATGAAGGCAGGCTTAGATATTTAAAACATTTTCAGAGTCACAGTCACATTTCCATCTCCTATTATGAACTTTCAAGCTATTTAATTCTTTAAATTTGTAACATAAGTTGTGCTTAATTCTTATTTTTATAAAATTCAGATATAGTGTATTGAGTATTAACAAGTGAGCACACATTGTTGGAGTGACAGTATTAACAAAGGTCTACTCCCTCATACTGTGAGGTCCCCAGAGGTACTCTGGATCTAATTCCAGGGTAAAGGAAGCCAGCCACACAATTTCAGTTCCCAGGTGCCCGTGAGTTCCTGGTATCCACTTGCTATAAGGCACACTGCATTCTTCTAATGACCTATCCCTTTGCTCATACCCAAGCAAAGTTTTACTTCTTGCACTAAAATAGCCTAAAACAGTTAAATCAAAGTTAAATAAAAATTAAAAATGGTTATCACACCATCTAACTTCTTACCTGTTTTGCACTGGAATTATATGATCATAGAGGGCAAAATAATCTGATATGCTTTTAAGGTGGATAAAAGATATTTAAATATTGAAAGACATTATTCAGAAAATTAGTATTCATTTTAGCACACAATAAGGATATTGTACATAGAATCCCCATATATTCATTTTTGGACAAAAAGAAGAAAGTATTTCTGTTGCTGAAGTTGTATATACTTTTCTAGAGTAAAAACTTTATACTAATCTTTTGTAGAACATCAGAATGAATTAGTATGGTGTATATGATAATCTACTATGTCATCATGCCAGAAGTTTGACCAATTCCTTTTCATGGAAGTTTGAAAATGTCAAGTTCGTTTTTAAACCCATGGCTAGTTTCATCTACTTTAAACCAAAAGTGACAAAACAGGAATCGACTGGGGGGAAAATTCTGCAATCCACTGTTCTTAATATTTGATAATCCATGTGAAGCAGGTTTACCACAAACTGCTGTGACAGAACAAAGATGACAGATAAACTCCTGTGACCAAATTAATTGGAAATAGGTGCCTCAGACTTGTGATCCTATTTCAGTTTTTGAAAGAATTATATGCACCTTCAGAGCATGCCACATCTAAGGATGATTAGTCCTTGTACCTCTGGCATCAGGCTGATATGGCATGTTGCCAAGTGTCTCAAGAGAAAGCTAAAAAGTTCAGTGGAGGTGGTGCAGACTGTGTAGCTATTCCAGGATTACCTCAGAGAACATTCTGGCTTTTTTGTTGAAAGCCTGTCAGAGTTTGATATCTATTCTCTTTGTGCCTATGATGTGTGTTTTCAGACTGCCCTAAGTGGACCTTCTTAAATTGGCCTCTTGTTTTTTTCACTCTGCCATACTGCTAAGAAACATAATACAAAGCAACTTTAGGCATTTTTATCAAGCCATTTTTACCCACATATCTTTTCCTACCTTTATTATGATTTATACATGTCAGAATGATCTGGTATTAAACTATGGCAACTAATTCCAAACAGAACTTAGTGTTTTCCATTTGTCTGCAAACAATGACACTATGCAAGAAGTTAATGGTCAACTGTCTATACATTTGCAGGTACGCAAAATACAGCCGAATATTAAACACTGACCAAAAGAGCTATTAATTAAATGATTACATGTCATACAAATTGCTAATTGTAAACACATAATAATTTCTCTTGGATTTGCTTCAAAATAATTCTGTGTGTGGGAAGAGAGGAGAAGGTGAGCTATGTATAGAGGAAAAAAGATAAGCTGTCTATTGGTAACTGTTGAAGTTGGGGGAGTATGTATTTAGGATTTTATTATTGTTTTTTGTAGAAACTTGTTAATATTTGAAATTTTCCATGATAAGAACATTTTAAAAAGAAAAACCTAGCAACTTTAGAAGGTTATAAAATTATCTAATGTGGCTGAAATCGATTTACTTTACAGAATAGAAATATAATCTATTGAATCACCTGTATTGAATCTACTTTGCACAGTAACCATAATAAATTTATGAGATTAAAATATATCTGCAGCTGGAGTAATATTTCAATGTCTAATATAGATATACATTTTTTTTATACTGTTAAATCTACTTCTTGCCTTGTCAAACCAACCATAACTAAGATAATACATGGAAACCTGAAATAAATAATTATTTTAATAGAGAGGGTTTTTGTTGGCATGTTTAACTTCTCTCATCACAAAAGACATCAATGCTCTCAACTTAACTTTTTTTAGGGCTAAGAAAAATTATAAGATTAAACACCCAAAAAAAAAGCAGCTTATTCAAATGTTAGAACAACAGAACACAAGCATAACACTGATTTAGATATACTTATCACTTTACTTGCAATGTGAATAAGGTTGCAAGAAGTATCCCTATTTACATTAAAAGAACTCAAACTTCAATATCATATATTGATAGCCTTTTGAATGTAACAGGAATACACACTGAAGTCAAGTAAACTGTTTAAAACAGATCTAAATCACTTAGAATAGTCTATTAAATTATATTTTATTGGAATTATTTTGACAACTTGATAATTATTTTAATTAAAAAATAAAGCATATACATTAACA
The DNA here is from genome assembly GCF_025265405.1 of Mesoplodon densirostris. Classification (NCBI taxonomy): domain Eukaryota; kingdom Metazoa; phylum Chordata; class Mammalia; order Artiodactyla; family Ziphiidae; genus Mesoplodon; species Mesoplodon densirostris. The sequence goes on from NC_082663.1 coordinate 89,882,128, forward strand.
CACTAAACATTCTAGTTAATAGTGACACATTTAAAAATGTGCAGTCCTATTTATAATAACAATTTTGAAAACTATCAGTCGCTCAAAATTTAACAATATATCCCAGTAATCACATTTGAAGGTGGAAATAGCTAACAAATATCATTTTAACCTTACTGTAAAATCAACTGTGGGAAAGCTATGTTTATATGGTTAAGCAATATTTTTTTGAATATAAAAGCTACTAAATTTTCCAAAAGTCCATACAAATTTACTGACATATTAAGTTGAAAATTACTAATAAACTCAGGCTAAAAAAGTCACATAACTGAAACTTTAACACATTTTTTAGCAACAGCATTTATAAAAGGATGGCTGGATATGATCTGCTCCTTTGAGAAGAGAGAGAAGGAAAAACACAGGAGTCAAATTTAAAATATATGATAGCTCATACACTTCAGATAAAATGTCTGTACGATACTTGATTATTTGAAAAAAAAAGTGGCATTAAGAGAACTATATTTTCTAAGTGATATATAAAAGCCAAAACCACATAAATAGTGAAGATTTACAGCTTTTCATATCTGCTACTGCTTAATTTTTTAACCAACACTCATCTTTTCTTAAAACAAAACAACATCAGATTCATAATGGTCAGGCAGATAAGTAAAAATTTTTTCTCCAGGTGCTAAAACCTACCCTGAAAAAAAAAATAAGATTTTCATTCTAAAAGAATAATAACAATCAATTACAGAATGAAGTCTACTATAAGCCAGGTGCTTTGTATAAGTTCTTTATTCCCTCCTTTGTAAATCCTTCAATTTTTTTCAGGTAAGAAAAAAGACTCATGTATATTTAGTAGCCCAAGACACATACCTAATAAGCAAGTAGTAGTGATTCAGCCTGAGGCCTGCTCATGCTCTTTGCATATTGTGTGTCCAGAAAATAAAACCTGTCTTCAGTGTTTTTAAGGAATGTCTACTATAAAGATATGCAAAGCCAAGAAATCTAGCGTAATTTAGCACATGTTGAATAGATGCTCTGCAACCACGGCTGGGTATGGGAAGACTGAAAAATGGGTTTGAGTGTCCTTAGGAATGATTGAGAAGCTCTGGTCAGGCCAAGCAATCACTAAATCTATACCTATTTTAATGATAAAGACAACACTTTGATAGTGTTTAATTCATCATGGATGGATTAGGTGAAATTGAGTTGATGCTGATAGCTGAGAGAATTATTTTCTAAACTAATTAAATCTTTTTGTATAAATATAGGCTAAAAGGGAACACTGTTGGATTTATTTTTTTATACCTACATGTTTGAAAACAAACAAAAGTTAACTAATGATAATTTTAAGTCACCAATACAAACACAAATATCGTCAGGTTTACTTTAGCGCACAGAGCCAATTTTAATATATTTATTCTTTTTCTAAAAGAAAAATAATTTAAAAATAAAGATCAAATGATAAAAAATTCAAATGTCCTCTTCATAATATATGCTGTATGTAATATAGCTACAATATCCTGAATTCTATGATTAGTCTGAAACCAAGTAATTCTATACCTAGGAGTCTAGCAAGATATCACCTTTCAACTCATTACCACTTTTTTCTACTGCAGAAACAGATTAATCTGAGAACTTACTGGTCAAACACTTTTCTTCCACTTTTGAAATTAAAAAAAAAGAGTTTCAATCATTTTCTCCTGAAGATGTCATGTAGGGTGCTAACACTTTCATAAGCACGATCAACACCTTTAGAGCACTGAAAAACTGATATACGTTGAATATATAGGCTGCTACAAATAGTCCTTTCCTAAGTAGTATAGTTTTAGGAGTAGTATTCTCATAGAGAACCAAAGAAATTATTTTATAAAATTTCAGCAATGCATTTAAATTAAAGATCATTTTCTATACATGAGTGAAATATCAAACACACAAATAACCAGTACTATTGATAATAGACCAAATTTGGAGGTTTAGTTTTTAAATGTAAAAATTTTGCTTAAATGGATTAAAAGAAAAAAATTTCTCATCTAGATATGGTACTATATTTGAATTTTTAGACCCATTAATTAAATGTAAATTGAAAAACAGCCTGATGATCTGATCTTTTGTTTAGTGTAATGTAGGTAACTGCCCACCTGGAATTTAAGCCCAAGATAAATTTTCTCTTAGACAGCAATGAAATTTGAAAAAGAACGAACTTTGGGCAAAGAAGTCTACTCTTGATTATTCCTGAGAATAAAGAGGATAATCCCAAATGGCTATTTAACCTCATATCATGTCTATTTGCCCATGCGGGTGTTGTCATCTGAACATATAACTAAGAGTGTATTTCCTATATTTGGAGTCTGTAATATTTCTAGATAAATAATGACATACTGTGATTCCTTGAATTAAGATAATTTCTCCACCAGGTTCTCCCTGTTGAAACCGTTTGTAGATCTCTACTCAAAAAGGACCACGACTGGGCCTCCCTGGTGGCGCAGTGGTTGGGAGTCCGCCTGCCGATGCAGGGGATACGGGTTCGTGCCCCGGTCTGGGAGGATCCCATATGCCGTGGAGCGGCTGGGCCCGTGAGCCATGGCCGCTGAGCCTGCGCGTCCGGAGCCTGTGCTCCGCAACGGGAGAGGCCGCAACGGTGGGAGGCCCGCGTACCGCAAAAAAAAAAAAAAAAAAAAAAAAAAAAAAAAGGACCACGACTGCTGGGCTCCAAGAGAAAGCTTTGAAGTTCCTTTCTGTTCCTTTCCTAACCCCTCTTCATCTCTCTATGGAAGAGGAGTGTGGATCTGAAGTTGGATTCCAGGACGGTAATTGAGCAACATGTTCTAGGGATGAAACTTTCAAGAGATAAGAGCTTTTCTGTACCAGCTGTGGTGGCTGCTTTCTTCCGGCATCCTCCCATGAGGCTCTGCTCAGCAGCCTCCCTACCATCCATTTTCCTTCAGCATGCGCAGACAGAACTGGAGCTATTGCCCCAGGGAGGACAGGCGGGTGAGGGTGCGGATAGATGTGCCTTTTTGTTTCAATGGGGTTATTAATTCTAAGATTGGTGTTTAGTGGCAGGAACACCCAGGTGGTCCTACAACCAGGAAAAAAGGAGCCCTCCATGTATTTTTTTTTTTTCTTAATTAGAGTTCTGTGTTAGGTTTGGGGCCAAAGGTGGTCATCATCATTTATTCAGTTAACAATTAATTATTAGGTGAGTAATGAATAAGGGTACAAACTCTGGGGTTAGTCCTTGTAAATCTGAATTCTAGCTCTGTCACTTAAAACCTGCATAACTTTGGGCAAGTTATTTATTTGTGTCTTCATTTTCTCATCTGTAATAGGAGAAAAATAACAACAATAACTCCCTAGTTAGGACTGTTGTGAGAATTAAGTTAATAAATGTGGAAACCCTTAAAATAGACCTCACACATAACAAGTGCTCAATAAATATTATTAATAATTTTTAATATAAGAAATATGAATAATGCTAAGTCTTGCTTGACAAGCAGCTAAGCAAGGGAGGATGCAGACAGACATGGAAGACAAAGTCCCTGCCAGGGAACCTGTCTGCTGGTATTGGGCATGCATCTTCTTAGGGACTGATAGGATCTGTCTGCGTCAGGATTCCTGAGGTGAGGTACCATCTTAATAACCACCTAATTTTATCCTTATAACAAACACCAATTTTCAGAATGAAGCCAGGATCAAATCTGAGGCTAAGTGGCTAAAATCTTTTTTAGATTTGAAGAAGCCCAACTTTATACTTCAAGGTTGACTTATATTAACGAAAGATTTTAAAAAGCGATAATATTGATAGGCATATGAAAGTAAGACTTCCTGAAGATGAATTGAAATGTACATGACTGTAGATAACTGGAAGCCAAAAACACAAAGAACGTCTGCCTTTCTTCTCGGCTTCTTGTGCCTATCTTCAAACGCGGGGGCTTGCTTTCTAAAAGCCTCTGTTCAGTTTGTCTAACATGACTACACAGCTTCTGAAAGTAGAGATGAGACTATAAAGGCTGAGTTCAAGGAACAAGGCTGAGGCTTCATGGTTTGTAGTCCTGGAGGCCTGAGAAGTGTTGTGGAAAGCAAATATCATACACATAGAAGATGTATATGTTTCTAAATCCACATTTTTTTTTTATTTGAAAGAGGATAACGTTCTCTGGAGCAGTGATACCTAAATCTAACTAGTCATAAAACTCACCAGAAAAACACTAAATAACATTAACAAAAAGCTACAGAGCTCTGCCTACCATCCTTACACCCTTACACCACTCCTGCCAAGAGTCAGATTTTAGTAAGTCTGATATAGGGGTAGTAATTTGTACTCCCCAATGCCCCACTTCCCGCAAAGACACCCAGAATATTTGAAGGCAGTACCAGGATTGGATGCACTCATCTCGATCTGATCTTTAGAATCATCACCCAGTCCCCAACTTCCATAGAGACCCTGGTTTCATCAGTCTGGGGTGGGGCCTGGTGCTGGTGTGTTAGAGAGCACACCCAAGTGGTCCTAAGGTGCAGTGAGGGCCCCTGTGGACCAGGGGCCCTAGTTCAATGCTTTCCTGCTGAGCCTTTTATTGCAAAACTGGACATGATTTCTGTGCTTCAAAGCAAAGACCAGATGCTACTGTCATTACCAGAAGGTGTAACCTGAGCTCTTACTCTGCATAAGCTATAGCACTGAGTGAAGACACAAACATAACTTGTTACATCCTAACCAGTGATGAAGCCAAATTACAGATAAGATTAAAAAAATTAAAAAAAAATTAAACTCCAGGATGGCAAACGTGCTATGTAACCTTCATCCACTTCCCCAGAAATAACCTGAAGGCTGCTCTTTCAGATCTAAGTTCCTCTTACTACTTTATCTCTTTCTGCTTTTGGTATTTAGCTACTGCTTATGCTGGAAGAAAAACAATCCTGCATGGTTTATCTGTTATTTTACAATATCCTGTCATCAGCTTGGAAAATGAGGCATCAACATAATTTATTTTCAGGGGCACCTTATATAAAACACACTTTAACATATCTAAGCATATCATTCCATTGCTTCTGGTAGGGAGATTTAATCACAATATTTAATGAAATAAAAACTAAATCAGAATTTCTTTCAAATGAAGGGAGAGGAGAGATGAAATATGACTTCACCTGTTTACATCTAAAAATACCGAGATAAAATTATACACACACACACACACACGACTTTTAAAAATATTAAATTGGGGCAGGTATATAACCATGTAGGCAGGTATATAACCATGTAATGCTGGGATTTTCCTTATGACAAACAAGAACTGGGAGGAACTAGGTACAAATCATCTCTTTTTATACAGTTTAATGATCAACAGATCTAGTCACACTAGGAAGAAATTTACTTTCTATTATGGAAATATAACATATTACAAACATCCTGCACTAACATGAAAAGTATAGTATTAAATTCAGAGCACAGTGAAATTTTCTATTATTGCACATCAGACAAGAATACTTTGTCTCCTTGAGACTGGAACTAGAATCCAAAAACTGTTGGCCTTGAGAAAGATGTATAAACAAAGCTATGACTCTTCCAATTTTTATCATTTTTTTAATGTTAAAAATCTTGCCATTATTAAGCGGATTTTGAAACAGGAAGAATATTTCAGGTTAGTTCTAAGAGTGCTTTGGGGGACAAATTTTTAAAACTTTTTTATCATGGAAAATTTTCAACATACACAAAAGTAAAAAACTAGTATAATGACCTTCCACGTATTCATCACCTAGCTTCAACAATTAACCCATAGGCAAAATTGTTTCACATATACCTCTGCCTACTTCCACCACCCTCATGGGCACACAGACTGGATTGTTTTAAAGCAAATGTCAAACAGCATGACATACCATTGTGGAGGGAGGGTGTCAGCGTTTCATAAAGCGATTATCCAGCACCTGAATAATTAGGATTTTGTTTTCTTTTTCAAGGCATAGCTCTTACACTTTTTTCATTCCTAGAATTTTTTTCTCTTATGTCTTAATACTTTTATTAGCTTGCCTGGACAAAATAAGATTCTTTTAGACTCACATGGTGAGATGATGAGTGATCATTCTTTAGCCATGGGTTTTTCTGATGTGTAACCTATGGCTCTATCAAAACAGATCATCAGGTAAGAAATTAGAGATGCAGGGATTTTCTAAACCCCCATTTGCAAACATGTTCCAAACAAAGCTATTAAACACATGTAGTTTTTCTGACATTTTTGATATATCAGGAAAGTTCAATGTCAGTGCAGCCTTTACTTTTACATTCATTTGACTAAGCAATAAATAGTCTAGGCAGATGTTCTTCATGTATCTAAAAGTCAAGGCCTGCATAATTATGAACATTTCTTATATTTTCCTTTATTTAATCTGATATATATTCTAATATATATTTTTCCGAGAGTGTCCCATTTTTACATATAATATCTTCTTTTAATATAATGCTTAGCTTGAAAAAGTGGGTGTGTGTTATTGTTCTTCAGGAATCTTCCTCTAAATCATATTCCTCTGTATTATAGTGCTATCCCAAATAGATAAGTTATGGCAGTACTAAAACAAAATGTGCTGGTAAACCAAAATTTATACCCAATAATGCCACAGCCAACCAATTTTTGAATACAGCCCATCCTAATGGATGAAGCTCACTTCAGACTAACATCCTTTAGCTCAAGAATGCACGGCTCAAGAATGCACGATCCCGGGCTTCCCTGGTGGCGCAGTGGTTGAGGGTCCCCCTGCCTATGCAGGGGACACAGGTTCGTGCCCCGGTCTGGGAGGATCCAACATGCCGCGGAGCAGCTGGGCCCGTGAGCCATGGCCGCTGGGCCTGCACGTCCGGAGCCTGTGCTCCGCAACGGGAGAGACCACAACAGTGAGAGGCCCGTGCACCGCAAAAAAAAAAGAATGCACAATCCCTTCAGTGTCCTATTCAGGGCTGTGGTGCAGAGACTGAAGAGTAAGAATTAGCTAGTAGAGATTTTCCAAACTATGTTAAAATTATACTAAAATCGACTTCCGGAGAAGATGGCAGAAGAGTAAGATGCAGAGATCACCTTCCTCCCCACAGATACACCAGAAATACAGCTACACGTGGAACAACTCCTACAGAACACCTACTGAACTCTGGCAGAAGACCTCAGACCTCCCAAAAGGCAAGAAACTCCCCACGTACCTGAGTAGGGCAAAGTGGAGAGATTCCCGCACAGAGGATTGGTGCCAACCAGCACTCACCAGCCCGAGAAGCTTCTCTGCTCGCCCGCCGGGGTGGGCGGCGCTGGGAGCTGAGGCTCGGGCTTCAGTCGGAGCGCAGGGAGAGGACTGGGGCTGGCGGCGTGAACACAGCCTGAAGGATCTAATGCGCCACAGCTAGCCGGGAGGGAGTCCGGGGAAAAAAGTCTGGACCTGCCGAAGAGGCAAGAGACTTTTTCTTCCCTCTTTCTTACCTGGTGCACGAGGAGAGGGGATTAAGAGCGCTGCTTAAAGGAGCTCCAGAGACGGGCGCGAGCCGCGGCAGAAAGCGCGGACCCCAGAGAGAGGCGTGGGACGCTGGGGCTGCTGCCGCCGCCACGAGGCCTGTGTGCGAACGCAGGTCACTGTCCACACCCCCCTTCCGGGGAGCCTGTGCAGCCTGTCACTGCCGGGGTCCTGGGATCCAGGGAGGGCTTCCCTGGGAGAACGCATGGCGTGCCTGGGGCTGGTGCAACGTCACGCCGGCCTCTGTCGCTGCAGACTCACTCCGCACTCCGTGCCTCTCCCTCCACCCCGGCCAGAGTGAGGCAGAGTCCCCAAAGCGGCTGCTCCTTTAACCCTGTCCTGTCTGAGTGAAGAACACGCCCACCGGCGACCTACACACAGAGGCGGGGCCAAATCCAAAGCTGAGACCCTGGAGCTGTGAGAACAAAGAAGAGAAAGGGAAATCTCTCCCAGCAGCCTCAGAAGCAACTGATTAAAGCTCCACAATCAACTTGATGTACCCTGCATCTGTGGAATACATGAATAGACAACACATCATCCCAAATGAGGAGCCAGGAGTCAGTGCTGTGCCTCTGAGGTGGGAGAGCCAACTTCAGGACACTGGTCCACAAGAGACCTCCCAGCTCCACATAATATCAAACGGCAAAAATCTTCCAGAGATCTCCATCTCAACACCAGCACCCAGCTTCACTCAACGACCAGCAAGCTACAGTGCTGGACACCCTATGCCAAACAACTAGCAAGACAGGAACACAATGCCACCCATTAGTAGAGAGGCTGCCTAAAATCATAAAAAGTCCACAGACACCCCAAAACACACCACCAGACGTGGACCTGCCCACCAGAAAGACAAGATCCAGCCTCATCCACCAAACACAGGCACTAGTCCGCTCCACCAGGAAGCCTACACAACCCACTGAACCAACCTTAGCCACTGGGGACAGACACCAAAAACAACGGGAACTACGAACCTGCAGGCTGCAGAAAGGAGACCCCAAACACAGTAAGATAAGCAAAATGAGAAGACAGAAAACACACAGCAGGAGAAGGAGCAAGATAAAAACCCACCAGACCTAACAAATGAACAGGAAATAGGCAGTCTACCTGAAAAAGAATTCAGAATAATGATAGTAAAGATGATCCCAAATCTTGAAAACAGAATAGACAAAATGCAAGAAACAGTTAACAAGGACCTAGAAGAACTAAAGATGAATCAAGCAATGATTAGAAACACAATAAATGAAATTAAAAATACTCTAGATGGGATCAATAGCAGACTAACTGAGGCAGAAGAACGGATAAGTGACCTGGAAGATAAAATAGTGGAAATAACTACTGCAGAGCAGAAGAAAGAAAAAAGAATGAAAAGAACTGAGGACAGTCTCAGAGACCTCTGGGACAACATTAAATGTGCCAACATTCGAATTATAGGGGTCCCAGAAGAAGAAGAGAAAAAGAAAGGGACTGAGAAAATATTTGAAGAGATTATAGTTGAAAACTTCCCTAATATGGGAAAGGAAATAGTCAGTCAACTCCAGGAGGCACAGAGAGTCCCATACAGGATAAATCCAAGGAGAAATACGCCAAGACACATATTAATCAAACTGTCAAAAATTAAATACAAAGAAAACATATTAAAAGCAGCAAGGGAAAAACAACAAATAACACACAAGGGAATCCCCATAAGGTTAACAGCTGATCTTTCAGCAGAAACTCTGCAAGCCAGAAGGGACTGGCAGGACATATTTAAAGTGATGAAGGAGAAAAACCTGCAACCAAGATTACTCTACCCAGCAAGGATCTCACTCAGATTTGATGGAGAAATTAAAACGTTTACAGACAAGCAAAAGCTGAGAGAGTTCAGCACCACCAAACCAGCTTTACAACAAATGCTAAAGGAACTTCTCTAGGCAAGAAACACAACAGAAGGAAAAGACCTACAATAACGAACCCAAAACAATTAAGAAAATGGGAATAGGAACATACATATCGATAATTACCTTAAATGTAAATGGACTAAATGCTCCCACCAAAAGACACAGATTGGCTGAATGGATACAAAAACAAGACCCATATATATGCTGTCTACAAGAGACCCACTTCAGACCTAGAGACACATACACACTGAAAGTAAGGGGCTGGAAAAAGATATTCCATGCAAATGGAAACCAAAAGAAAGCTGGAGTAGCAATTCTCATATCAGACAAAATAGACTTTAAAATAAAGACTACTAGAAGAGACAAAGAAGGACACTACATAATGATCAAGGGATCGATCCAAGAAGAAGATATAACAATTGTAAATATTTATGCACCCAACATAGGAGCACCTCAATACATAAGGCAAATACAAACAGCCATAAAAGGGGAAATCGACAGTAACACATTCATAGTAGGGGACTTTAACACCACACTTTCACCAATGGACAGATCATCCAAAATGAAAATAAATAAGGAAACACAAGCTTTAAATGGTACATTAAACAAGATGGACTTAATTGATATTTATAGGACATTCCATCCAAAAACAACAGAATACACATTTTTCTCAAGTGCTCATGGAACATCTCCAGGATAGATCATATCTTGGGTCATAAATCAAGCCTTGGTAAATTTAAGGAAATTGAAATTGTATCAAGTATCTTTTCCGACCACAATGCTATGTGACTAGATATCAATTACAGAAAAAGATCTGTAAAAAATACAAACACATGGAGGCTAAACAATACACTACTTAATAACAAAGTGATCACTGAAGAAATCAAAGAGGAAATTAAAAAATACCTAGGAACAAATGACAATGGAGACACGACAACCCAAAACCTACGGGATGCAGCAAAAGCAGTTCTAAGAGGGAAGTTTATAGCAATACAATCCCACCTTAAGAAACAGGAAACATCTCGAGTAAACAACCTGACTCTGCACCTAAAGCAATTAGAGAAAGAAGAACAAAAAAACCCCAAAGTTAGCAGAAGGAAAGAAATCATAAATATCAGATCAGAAATAAATGAAAAAGAAATGAAGGAAACGATAGCAAAGATCAATCAAACTAAAAGCTGGTTCTTTGAGAAGATAAACAAGATAGACAAACCATTAGCCAGACTCATCAAGAAAAAAAGGGAGAAGACTCAAATCAATAGAATTAGAATGAAAAAGGAGAAGTAACAACTGACACTGCAGAAATACAAAAGATCATGAGAGATTACTACAAGTAACTCTATGCCAATAAAATGGACAACCTGGAAGAAATGGACAAATTCTTAGAAATGCACAACCTGCCAAGACTGAATCAGGGAGAAATAGAAAATATGAACAGACCAATCACAAGCACTGAAATTGAAACTGTGATTAAAAATCTTCCAACAAACAAAAGCCCAGGACCAGATGGCTTCACAGGTGAATTCTATCAAACATTTAGAGAAGAGCTAACACCTATCCTTCTGAAACTCTTCCAAAATATAGCAGAGGGAGGAACACTCCCAAACTCATTCTACGAGGCCACCATCACCTTGATACCAAAACCAGACAAGGATGTCACAAAGAAAGAAAACTACAGGCCAATATCACTGATGAACATAGGTGCAAAAATCCTCAACAAAATACTAGCAAACAGAATGCAACAGCACATTAAAAGGATCATACACCATGATCAAGTGGGGTTTATTCCAGGAATGCAAGGATTCTTCAATATACGCAAATCAATCAACGTGATACACCATATTAACAAATTGAAGGAGAAAAACCATATGATCATCTCAATAGATGCAGAGAAAGCTTTCGACAAAATTCAACACCCATTTATGATAAAAACCCTGCAGAAGGTAGGCATAAAGGGAACTTTCCTCAACATAATAAAGGCCATATATGACAAACCCACAGCCAACATCGTCCTCAGTGGTGAAAAACTGAAACCATTTCCACTAAGATCAGGAACAAGACAAGGTTGCCCACTCTCACCACTCTTATTCAACATAGTTTTGGAAGTTTTAGCCACAGCAATCAGAGAAGAAAAGGAAATAAAAGGAATCCAAACTGGAAAAGAAGAAGTAAAGCTGTCACTGTTTGCAGATGACATGATACTATACATAGAGAATCCTAAAGATGCTACCAGAAAACTACTAGAGCTAATCAATGAATTTGGTAAAGTAGCAGGATACAAAATTAATGCACAGAAATCTCTGGCATTCCTATATACTAATGATGAAAAATCTGAAAGTGAAATCAAGAAAACACTCCTGGGTTTCCCTGGTGGTGCAGTGGTTGAGAATCTATCTGCCTGCCAATGCAGGGGACATGGGTTTGAGCCCTGGTCTGGGAAGATCCCACATGCCGCGGAGCACCTAGCTCCGTAAGCCACAATTACTGAGCCTGCGCGTCTGGAGCCTGTCCTCCGCAACAAGAGAGGCCGCGATAATGAGAGGCCCGCGCACCGTGATGAGGAGTGGCCCCCACTTGCCGCAACTAGAGAAAGCCCTCACACAGAAACGAAGACCCAACACAGCCATAAATAAATAAATAAAATTAAAAAAAAAAAAGCAAAAGAAATCTGAATGAAGTATGGTCTTAAAAAAAAAAGAAAAAAAGAAAAGAAAACACTCCCATTTACCATTGCAATTAAAAGAATAAAATATCTAGGAATAAACCTACCTAAGGAGACAAAAGACCTGTACACAGAAGCTTATAAGACACTGATGAAAGAAATGAAAGATGAGACAAATAGATGGAGAGATATACCATGTTCTTGGATTGGAAGAATCAACATTGTGAAAATGACTCTACTACCCAAAGCAATCTACAGATTCAATGCAATCCCTATCAAACTACCACCGGCATTTTTCACAGAACTAGAACAAAAAATTTCACAATTTGTATGGAAACACAAAAGACCCCGAATAGCCAAAGCAATCTTGAGAACGAAAAATGGAGCTGGAGGAATCAGGCTCCCTGACTTCAAACTCTACTACAAAGCTTCAGTAATCAAGACAGTATGGTACTGGCACAAAAACAGAAATATAGATCAATGGAACGGGATAGAAAGCCCAGAGATAAACCCATGCACATATGGTCAACTTATCTTTGATAAAGGAGGCAGGAATGTACAGTGGAGAAAGGACAGTCTCTTCAATAAGTGGTGCTGGGAAAACTGGACAGGGACATGTGAAAGTATGAGATTAGATCACTCCCTAACACCATACACAAAAATAAGCTCAAAATGGATTAAAGACCTAAATGTGGGGCCAGACACTATCAAACTCTTAGAGGAAAACATAGGCAGAACACTCTACGACATAAACCACAGCAAGATCCTTTTTGACCCACCTCCTAGAGAAACGGAAATAAAGACAAAAATAAACAAATGGGACCTAATGAAACTTAAAAGCTTTTGCACAGCAAAGGAAACCATAAACAAGACCAAAAGACAACCCTCAGAATGGGAGAAAATATTTGCAAATGAAGCAACTGACAAAGGATTAATCTCCAAAATTTATAAGCAGCTCATGCAGCTCAATAACAAAAAAACAACCCAATCCAAAAATGGGCAGAAGACCTAAACAGACATTTCTCCACAGAAGATACACAGACTGCCAACAAACACATGAAAGGATGCTCAACATCTTTAATCATTAGAGAAATGCAAATCAAAACTACAATGAGATATCATCTCACACCAGTCAGAATGGCCATCATCAAAAAATCTAGAAACAATAAATGCTGGAGAGGGTGTGGAGAAAAGGGAACACTCTTGCACTGCTGGTGGGAATGTGAATTGGTACAGCCACTATGGAGAACAGTATGGAGGTTCCTTAAAAAACTACAAATAGAACTACCGTATGACCCAGCAATCCCACTACTGGGCATATACCCTGAGAAAACCATAATTCAAAAAGAGTCATGTACCAAAATGTTCATAGCAGCCCTATTTACAATAGCCCGGAGATGGAAACAACCTAAGTGTCCATCATCGGATGAATGGATAAAGAAGATGTGGCATATATATACAATGGAATATTACTCAGCCATAAAAAGAAACGAAATTGAGCTATTTGTAATGAGGTGGATGGACCTAGAGTCTGTCATACAGAGTGAAGTAAGTCAGAAAGAGAAAGACAAATACCATATGCTAACACATATATATGGAATTTAAGAAAAAAAAATGTCATGAAGAACCTAGGGGTAAGACAGGAATAAAGACACAGACCTACTAGAGAATGGACTTCAGGATATGGGGAGGGAGAAGGGTAAGCTGTGACAAAGCGAAAGAGAGGCGTGGACATATATACACTACCAAACGTAAGGTAGATAGCTAGGGGGTAGCAGCCGCATAGCACAGGGAGATCAGCTCGGTGCTTTGTGACCACCTGGAGGGGTGGGATAGGGAGGGTGGGAGGGAGACGCAAGAGGGAAGGGATATGGGAACATATGTATATGTATAACTGATTCTTTTTTTTTTTTTTTCTTTTTGCGGTATGCGGGCCTCTCACTGTTGTGGCCGCTCCCGTTGCGGAGCACAGGCTCCGGATGCGCAGGCCCAGCGGCCATGGCTCACGGGCCCAGCCGCTCCGCGGCATGTGGGATCCTCCCAGACCGGGGCACAAACCCGTATCCCCTGCATCGGCAGGCGGACTCTCAACCACTGCGCCACCAGGGAGGCCCTGATTCATTTTTTTATAAAGCAGAAACTAACACACCATTGTTAAGCAATTATACTCCAATAAAAAAAATGAAAATTGCAAAATTATACTAAAATCATCATTATGATTAATTCTACATATTTTAAAATAAATTTTAAAGGTAAAGAGGAATAACCAAGAAAGTTTGGAAGAGGCTTATGCTGATTCATAAATAGAATAAACACTGATTCATAAAGCTGGATTGTTTTTCTGACTATTCAAGGAGGTTTCAAAATTATTTCCAATAAAGGCTAGTGACATGGTATCACAAAAATTGTTTTTAAAAAGAAAAGCTTCCATTTTGATGCCAAATAATTCCAAATGCTACCAAAAAATCAATGAAATAGTGTGTTTTCTTAATATTGCATTGGTTTAAGTCAGAAGAATTTGTGGTAGGGCAAAATCTGTGTGTGTGAGTGTGTGTGTGTGTGTGTGTGTGTGTGTGTGTGTGTGTATGTATTAGCCTCCCTTTCTCCCTTTGACGCCACAGATAATTCATTTATGAACCATTTATCTTCAGGCTGAAGATAGCATTTTAAATTGAATATTAAAAAAACATAAAAGACAATAAGCATACTAAAAACTTATTTAGATATTTCTATAATGTTACATATGTTTAAAGAAAAATGTTTTTTTAAGTAGAAAAGGAGGCAAAATTAATCTATGCTGTCAGAAGGAATGATACTGATTACCCTTGGGGTAGGGTAATGACTGGAAAGGGTAAAGGGAGGGGTGAGGATTGTGGGGTACTGGAAATGTTTGTTTCTTGATCTGGCTGCTGGTAATATGATGTATTCCATTTGTGAAGAGTCACTGAACTTATATGTTCACTTTATACTATACTTAGAGGTTTTTTTAAAAAGCCGAAAATGAATTACAATGGTATTAGACCATTTTTCACACTTTATCACCTGTAGCATTTGCTATTTCTGAATTTTATGTATTAATAAATACTTTTATATACATATAAAATATACAGAGGTGGTTCTTCTAAATAATTTCAGTGGTGTACAAGGCCAATTTTTTAACCGGATTTATTTAAAATATATGCACCTTTGAGGTTTTAGGAATAATTTTGAATGTAACATAGCCTCCATTAAGAGTAAAGATGGCTAAATAAACTCTTTAGTACAGGATATTTAAACTATGTCAGGTGAATCAAAAGAACCAAAAAACAAGGATATATTCCTTATCAATTCCAGTAGGCCTTATTTTAGAGACTACAAAACTTCCCTTACTTTTAAGGAAAAATATCATCTGTCCCTTAAGAGTTTGTATAGGTATGTATTAATGTAACCCAAAGCCTAATGAACTCAAATTTCCGAGGGGTTTATAAATTATTCAGATCTTTAAAAGTGTTATTTTTGAAAAATAATGAGATGTAAGAAATTCAAGTAGTCTGGTCCCACTTAAAGTTTAATTTAATAATATTATCAAATAAAAATAAATAATATTAAATAAATAAGTAGTATTAAATTAATGAGTATTTAACTTAGTTCTGTGAAACCTAGTAAAAGGCCTAAAACTTCTATTACAAAAGAAGGTGAAAGTTCTGGACATGGAACATGGAAAATGAAAAAACGCAGACATGGAAAAACGCAGGCAATAAAGGAGTCAAAAAATTGAAATCTGCGACTGATGAAGTACAGTGGGGTAGCTGAGTCTGGAAAAGACAGCCCACCACAACAGATTTATTCCTTTAGCTACAGTTAGACACTCAGGTAGAAGAAGCTACTTAATTTTACAGTTAACTTATCACCAAAAACTCAACAACCTGAACCATGCTGAAATGCTCATAAACCATTACAAATTCCGAATGTTCTCATATCTGCCGTGCCTGGTTTTCACCTTTGTTCATATAACGCTGCTCACTCTGCTGCCCAGTTTTCCTGTCCAAATCCTTCCTTCCTTCTTCCACCAGCCTAAAATCTTCATCCTCTCCAAAATCTTCCCTGATCCCACTCCAGTGCTCAATTATCTTTTTCCTTCTCTGAATTCCTTTGACACGGCTTAACTCTTATGTAAGCAGTGTTTTACGAATGAAACTCTCATTTTTTCTGATGGGGAAAGTAAAGAAAGGACAAATCCTGTCTACTCCATTTTCTCTTTGCATCTCTATGACAGTCCAATTCACAGACAAAGAAACTGGGACTCAGGGAGACTGAATAATTTGCTTGTCTTCACACAGATATTAAGAAGCAAGATTGGGTTCTGAACTCGGGCCTGCTTGACTCCAAAGTATTAAAGCCTCTGCCTTCAAGCAGATGGTGATTTGGGAAGACAGAGAGAATCATATTTCACCATGAAACCTCTCCTAGAAAATGGACTGCATTACTAACTTCACTACTCCCAGCACATTACCTGAGACAGATGCAGATAAAAAATATTGGAAGGAAGATAAAGAATTTGCACATGTTCGTACACACAGTGGCAGGACAGGGACTAGAAACCATCTCCTGGCTCCTCTGTGCCACACTCAGGAGAGTTCAAGGATGAAAGATTATATCTAAGCAGGCAGCACATTGCAGTGGAAAGAGTACCGGATTTAGGGGCAGAGAGATGCGGGTTTAAATCCTTTCTCTACCATTAATTTATATCCTTAGGCAACTTTTGAGTATATTTCCTTATCAGTACAACAATAATAATACAGATGTTGAAGGTCTATAATGTGAAGACTAAGGGATCCAGCATATGTTAAATTACTAACAAAACACTCAGAGCTAGTCTCTCTGCTCCTCCCAATTTATATGTAATATTAAAATGCTGAATTCTGGTATTCTACTGATACCACATCATTTCCAAGGGTTCATCATAAAGCACAGCCCAGAAATCAGACGGATGTCCTCTACAGGGGATCCACCCCACATGGGTTTCCCGTGACCCCTCTAGGCAGCCTAATGGGAAAACAGTGCTCCGTGCTTTTCATTACCCAAGAATATTAAAGAGATGGCATCTTGAAAACAATTTCAAGAATTGATTATCATATCACCTAATACAGGTTTCATTACAAGAGGGCAAGGAGTTATGAAGAAGATGGTTTCCTTTTTATTTGTCTGATTTGTTCCTATCTGTCTTCCAGGATGTCAGATGGATAGTCTGCTCTATTTATAAATGATACTACAGCTGAGAACAAAGGATGAGATTATAAAAAGAAAGAAAAAGCCTCAGAAAGATGAAGAAGGAGGTAAACTTAAGGCCCGTTAACTAGATGTATGAATTAACACCCTGAGTCACCAAGTCAATAAAATAAATAAAATCCATTTTTAGTGACTGGTTGCATCTTTGCCACAAAGAAAGAAAAACAGAAGTCACACTGACATGCACCTTTCTCATATTACACTAATTTAGAATGAATTCAGAAATGGAGTTTTACATTAAAGATGGTTAATCTAGAGCAGCACTCTCCAATATAGTAGCCACTCAGCGAATAGTGCACTGGGGCGCTTGCAACATGGAGAGTCCAAATTGAGATGTGCTTAAAGGGAAAATACACACCAGATTTCAAAGACTTCATATAAGAAAAAAGAATGTAAAACATCTCGGTAGTAATATTTTTAATTAATTGCATGATGGAATGATAATATTTTGATTACATTTTATTAAGTATATCATTGAAAGGAATTTCACTAGCTCCTTTTCACTGCTTTCAATATGCTATTAGAAAACTTTAAATTACATATGTAGCTCAAATCTGTGGCTTGCATTACATTTGTATTGGACAGTACTGGCCTAGAATGAGAATCAAAGATATTTGATACTCAGGCAAGTGACAATACATGAGAAATACTCTCTCTGACTCAAACAGAAGGGGTTGAACTTCATTAAGAATTCCATATGCAAACTGTTTCTTGAGTCACAGATGCTGATGTGGTTTTATACAGTAGGTATTTAGCATGTTACATTGCTACCTGAAACATTTTTGCTCTTTAGGATTATGATCTACCAAGATAAGATTTAAAGAACTTAATTGTAAATATATACTATAAATATAAATTCTAATACATAAATATAAATTCTAAATGACACAGATGTCACTAGAATATGGAGTTCAGTACATATATATATATATATATGTGTATGTGTGTATATATATATATACACACATACACACATATATATATATATATATGTATATGTAAAATTTTTGAGGTCACAAAGTCTAAAACAAAAACCTTGAGAAAACTGAGATTTGTCATTTCTTTCCTAAACTACTCCAATATCTTTCCTGTTATCAGTCTCTCCACTGATCTCTTCTCAGTGCAACTCATCCTCACACCGCTGTTAGAGCCCTGTTTTGGAAGATAAATTGGATTTTATCACTTTCCTCCTCAAACACCTCCAATAACTCCCAACATTTATAGCATAAAGTCTAAAATCTTTAGAGTTAAAGCTTGCCAACATCTCACTCCAAATTAACTTTCCACTTTCATCTTTGAGAATTCTCCACCGCAGGCGAATGCCTCGCCCTCCCCAATCATGCCAAGCTTGCTCATAGCTCTGCTGCCCCGTCTCCCTCCTTGTCTGCTGGTGAGCTCTCCCTGCCTTCAGTGCTACCCCCAGGTGACCTCCAGGAATCTGGTACATGGCTATCGTCATATATCCCACTCACCACACTATACTGTACAGGTCTAGCGCCCCTGCCAAGACCAGTTTGATAGGGAGTAGGATAAAGATAAGAACTTAGTAATGTTTTTTTTCTTATTCTTTTTAAAAATTATTATTGAGATATAATCAACATATAACATATTATTTCCAGGTGTACAACATAATGATTTGATATATGTATATACTGTGAAATGGTTACCACAATAAGTTCACTTAACATCTATCTCCACACATAGTTACAATTTTGTGTGTGTGATGAGAACTTCTAAGACTTACTCTCTTAGCAACTTGTAAATATGCAATGCAGTATTTTTTTGATGTGTTAATGTAGGTTTATTTATTATTATTTTTAAATTTTTATTTCATTTTAATTTTTTATACAGCAGGTTCTCATTAGTTATCTATGTTATACATATTAGTGTATATATGTCAATCCCAATCTCCCAATTCATCCCACCTCCCCACCCTGCTTCCCCCCTCCTTGGTGTCCATACGTTTGTTCTCTACACCTGTGTCTCTATTTCTGCCTTGCAAACCGGTTCATCTGTACCATTTTTCTAGATTCCACATATATGCATTAATATACGATATATGTTTTTCTCTTTCTGACTTACTTCACTCTGTATGACAGTCTCTAGGTCCATCCACAAATGACCCAATTTCATTCCTTTTTATGGCTGAGTAATATTCCATTGTATTTATGTACCCAATGACCCAATTTCATTCCTTTTTATGGCTGAGTAATATTCCATTGTATTTATGTACCACACCTTCTTTATCCATCCATCTGTCGGTGGGCATTTAGGTTGCTTCCATGTTCTGGCTATTGTAAATAGTGCTGCAATGAACATTGGGGTGCATGTGTCTTTTTGAATTATGGTTTATTTTACCTTTGTGTCCCCAGTATCTAGTACAGTGACAGACGTGAACTAGGTGTTCAATAAATATTTATTGGTTAAGAAAATTATGTTTTTTTCCTCTATCACCTTAGTCACTAGCCACGTAAGACTCTCACGTTTCTGAAACATGTAGCACTTTCCTACATGCCTACTGTCCCATCACAGCTTGCAATGCTTTTCTTTTTGAAATTTGTTTACTTTTGCTTTTAGTTCTATCAGAATAATACATGTTTATTGTTAAAAAAAAAAAAGTTAAATGCTACAACCAGCAGTCTCATGCTGGACGTGTCCTCATTTCCAAACCCTACTTCCTGAAATTCAGGTCTTTTTAAAATTTGTCCCTTCATTCTTATATTTCTCAGGCCTTGTCCTCAAGGAGGACATAGGCAAAAGAAGGCAGGTCTATCTCAATCTTCATGCTCACTAAAATGACTTGCAGAGTACTTTACTTTACATATAATAGATACTCAATAAACACTTGTTGCTTGATTAAATGAATGGATAAGTGAATATTCATGCTCTTTGGTGCTTGAGGACAAACTACTCAACAGTCTGAATCAGAGATACGTTCATATACCACAGTCAAAGCAAAGTAACAAGTTAAAATGGGGGGTCAATTAAGAAGTAGGAAGGAGATAATGAAAGGCAAGACAAGGTGGGTGGAAAACACGAAATTCTCCAAAGTTAAAAAGGTCAGGGTAGTCACATAATAGAATGTGAATGAAATTTAGATTCAGATAAACTTAGATTTGCCTTCTAGCTGCATAGGCTTGGGTAAATTACAGAACTTTCCTGGGTCTCAGTTTTCTTATCTATAAAATGGGGATAATGCTCCTTCCTTTCCAGATTTGCCATAAGTGTATGGTATGCTCTATAAATGGAAGCTGCTTTATTATTACTGGGTATGTATATGGGAATAATAATAACAATAACAACAACATCACTCTGGAAACCTTGAAGATGAGGCAGACTGATGGTTTAACCAGAAGCTTCTTATACACTTTTTTTTAAACATCTTTATTGGGGTATAATTGCTTTACAATGGTGTGTTAGTTTCTGCTTTATAACAAAGTGAATCAGCTGTATGTATTCATATACCCCCATATCTCCTCCCTCTTGCGTCTCCCTCCCACCCTCCCTATCCCACCCCTCTAAGTGGTCAAAAAGCACCAAGCTGATCTCCCTGTGCTATTCAGCTGCTTCCCACTAGCTAGCTATTTTACATTTGGGAGTGTATATATGTCCATGCCACTCTCTCTGTCACAGCTTACCCTTCCCCCTCCCCATATCCTCTAGTCCATTCTCTAGTAGGTCTGTGTCTTTATTCACGTCTTGCCCCTAGGTTTTTCATGACCATTTTTTTTTCTTACATTCCATATATATGTGTTAGCATATGGTATTGGTTTTTCTCTTTCTGACTTACTTCATTCTGTATGACAGACTCTAGGTCCATCCACCTCATTACAAACAACTCAATTTTGTTTCTTTTTATGGCTGAGTAATATGCCATTGTATATATGTGCCACATCTTCTTTACCCATTCATCTGTCGATGGACACTTAGGTTGCTTCCGTGACCTGGCTATTGTAAATAGAGCTGCAATGAACATTTTGGTACATGACTCTTTTTGAATTATGGTTTTCTCAGGGTATATGCCCAGTAGTGGGATTGCTGGATCATATGGTAGTCCTATTTTTAGTTTTTTAAGGAAACTCCATAAGGTTCTTTTTAAAGAACCTCCACTGTTCTCCATAGTGATTGTATCAATTCACATTCCCACCAACAGCACAAGAGGGTCCCCTTTTCTCCACACCCTCTCCAGCATTTATTGTTTGTAGATTTTTTGATGATGGCCATTCTGACCAGTGTGAGGTGATACCTCATTGTAGTTTTGATTTGCATTTCTTTAATGATTAGTGATGTTGAGCATCCTTTCATGTGTTTGTTGGCCACCTGTATATCTTCTTTGGAGAAAGAAATGTGTACTTAGGTCTTCCTCCCATTTTTGGATTGGGTTGTTTGTTTTTTTGATATTGAACTGCATGAGCTGCTTGTACATTTTGGAGATTATACACTTATTGCTGAGGCTTCACCAGACTAGGGTGGAAACAGAAAGAAGCGGTTACACTTGGTAATGGAAAGTATGTGGGGAGGACATGAGGACAGGTTCCTTCTAGCAGCACTGTAAAGGCAGAATTCTATGTACATCTATATGTTAATCATCTATTTTGTTTGCTTGTTTTTTTCCAGAGAGTCTACCAAGGAAAATCAAGTCTCTTTTTTAGATGGCACACTCAGAAGCACAATAACAATATTTCAGAAATGACAATGGATATGTGATTACTGCTAAAATTTAATACATATGCTTGATGGAAAAGTAAATTTCCTAACATCCTATACTAATGTAATCCATACACTGAATAAAAACTCTATCTTCAACTTTCTATTAAGAGAGATAGCCAGAATCTCAAGACAATAAAATCTCACTAGAGGGTATCAAATAGCAGAGCCTTAAATTGCTCTCAGTATCTCCATGATGATTCAGTGCATTAATGATAAGTGATTGGTTAAAAGCATTTAAATCAACCTTACATCCTTGAAATTTTCCATGAACAAAAACAATATCCATTTAGAAAGATCTCGCAAAAATGAGTTTGTTGTAAAGAAAAAGAGAAATAGCACAATAAATTATTTTAAAGCATTTGGCTAGTGAAGTAACACCATCTTCTAGGTGGAATATAACATAAGCCCTTGCTTGAATCACAAAGTAGTCATAGGTGATGGGTAATCAAAAACACCTGTGCTCACTTCCATTTACTATGGACACATGGAATTATGAACTAGCTGAAGCACATAATCATTAAACTGATCTGCAAATATAAAACCTCAAATGATTGAGGTTTTATATGATGTTTTATATGAATGATGTCCTCATGGCCCTAAATAACCTAAAAGTAGAAGGAAGAAAAATTCTCTTCATATATGGTAGTAGACTTTGCTAGTTTTGCAATATTTTTATATATAACAACTGTAACTATTTACTAGCTATGATCCAATTTAGAGGAGAGAAAACCCCAAGCAGAAATAAGGACGGTATGCGTGGATGTTTTTATGTTTGTAATGAAAGCATGACAAATCAAAACCAAGTCTCCAAAATGGAACTAATTTCTAATTAAATGACTTCATCATTACAAATTTTTAAGTTAATGCTCATTATAATATTAAATGCTCATTATAATAACAAAAGTAGAACTCAGGTAATCTGAATTTAAATATTTGAGTAAATTAAAAATGTATCTCTTTCAACCTAATTCTTTGGCTGAAAGAACAGAAAAGAAATTAGTTTCTTGGGGTTAGCTCTCTTGGGGTTAGCTCTCCTATGTCCTAGAATAAAAACAAAAACAAACTACAAACAAACAAAAACATTCCCTTTCTGAATGAGAATCTGACCTTTGGTTAACTTCCTAGATGTGTTCTCCAAAAATGGTACATCAACCACGTTGCTAGGCAACACTGCTTATAGTATCAATGATCCCCTAATTGGTAGACAGCATCTGTCTGGTTTAAGGGAACTATAAATACGTGGTGGGGACACCACTGCTTAGATTCCCTGAATACACTCATTCTTATAACTGGACATGTAACTGTTAGGGATGCTAGATGCTATGCCTATTGGTTGTTTTAAAAGATTATTAGTTCTCAGGGGTTTGAAGCTTCTAAGCCAGAGTAGTGCCCACACCCATGCAATGTGGATCTCATCTCCTGGTACTTGAGCCTTCACCTGGTTGGTGAAAGAAGATGTTTCCTGGCTGCTGGGTGAGCTGTGGAATGGGCTGCTGCAAGGTCTCCCACAGAAAAGGACCGGCTGACACTGCCCTATGGCAAGCTGAGATCCCCATCCTTAGCCCTTCTGAGTAGACTGTGCCAAGTGCCCCCTGCAACAGCTAAATGTCTAAGTGTTTAGTTGAACCTAATACGACCTCATGGTAGGCAAGGCGCCTAAATGTTTAACTTTTAGTATTACTTTTGGTTTTAGCCCTAAAACCAAAGCCCTTTTGGTTTAACCCAGGATAAACAACAATATTGCTAAAGTCGTGAACAAATTAACTTTAATAACATTTTAATTCATTCATTCACCCAAGAATATTTTAGAAAGTTCATCGTAGCTGTTCTGTGATAGACTGTAAGGTAAGGAGAAGACAAATAGGGGATACAATTAAGTGGCCAGTGCAGTTATCAGTGGAGCTGGCTCTATTCGAGATACATTTCGAGGGTAGAGTTGACCTGGCTGGTTAATGCATGTTGATGAGGTATGAAGACAAGTGAGGCATCAGAGACACCTAAGTTTTGGCTGGAGTACCTAGGTGAATAGTGATGCCCTTTCTGAGTCAGAGAAGACCGGTAGTGCTAACAAAGACGTGGCAGACATGGTGAAGAGTAAACAGCCTTCCACTCTGCATTCAAATTAACCCACTGAAAAGTAAGTACTTACATAAGCCAGTTTGGGGAAATGATGCTCTGAGAATAGTGATAATAAGGATCCAGTTTTATAATCAGCATTACATACTTAATTCCTTTTACAGGGAGCAGGAACGAATAAAGAAGAAAAAGGAGGAAAGGCAAAACACATCTTTAAGTGTGCAGCACATCATGTGTTAAATTGAAACAACCCCAAAGTTCAACTTCCTTCACTGTTCAAGGAGAAAATCCTTTACTATGTACTTCACGATAAAGGATTTGCAACTATATGGTGCTTGAGAAATATGCTATTGCTGTAATTTAACTCACTGTATGTGGGCTTCAAGATGCACAGTGGCATTCCAAACCAACTTTTAAAGAAAATTGCATGGAATTTTCAAGACATCAGGAGCGTTCTTAAAAGTTATGCAGAGAAAACGGATTTTTGATAGTTACGAATTACATTTAGTGCTGCCAGATTGCAGGGAACGCTCTTTTTGCCTCAGTATGGTAGAATTACTGTTGACAAAGTTTTAATTTAAATTTTTAAGGGTTTAAACGGAAGAATATAGGTCACTGAATTTTCATTCACTGTGTGAGTATTACTAGTGGCAGAAAGCAGGCTTTGTTAGTGAGGGTCCAATTTTGGGCCTGGAGTCCATCTTTTCTGTAGTAGTTGGGAATTGAGTATGTGTTGGCGAGCATAATTTAGCTCTCAGTCAGTCAATCAGTGGACTGAACACGCACAGTTAGAAACCTGCTTGGCACAGAACAGAAACTCGGTTCAGAAAATACTAAATGCATCTGTGAGACAGACTCAAGTCTGCACAAATCATATATTACAATCACAAGCTGGAAGGGATTCGATCTTGCCTAGCAGGTTGTAGATGTAGATAGATTTGTAACAGTCTGAAAACACACTACACAGCTCCAAAGTCTAATTCTAAAATTTTCAACTGGTTTCCTGAAGTTGAAAAAAAAGAGGTAAATATTTGTAGAGCCCACTGCATGTAAAACATGTTTTAAAGAGGCTTGCAATATATCAGGAAACCTTAAGAAATTACAGTAGGTATCCAATTTAAATGCTGTATCTTAAAATAACTAATTTAAAGGTATATGCTATGTAGGTTATTAAAAATAAAAATCATTTTCTTAAATAAAAAGTTAAAAATTCTATTTTTTCATAAATTTGAGAGACTAGAATAGATTTCAAATCAACATTCTGTTTAACGAAAAGATGAAGTATGAGCTATGTGAGAAAAGCGGTATAATTATTGAAAGGCTTTTCCCACATAATTTGCCTTTCTGCACAATTTGTGGGGGGGGGGATCTTTCTCCAGGTTTGTGCTGTGTTTGGTGCCCTATCTGTCCTGAGTGCCCCCAGCTCTAGAATCCATATTTTCCTCCACAGATTGATGAATGTGATGGATAATACTGACATGTGTAGCACATACTCATGCACATTCCCTGAATTTGCTCTAACCCCAAAATACTGTGGAAGTAAATTTTAGGGGAATATGCTTATGTGGTGTAAAGGACTGGCCTTCAATAATAATATATTTTGTAAGCATGTAAATAATTAGTAATGGTATACTGATAAGTACCGCACTGAATGCTCTGACAACAAAGAAGCCAGAAATTATGTGCAAATTTCAGCATGCCTGCTAAACTTATCTCTCTTTCTGCCACTCAAGAAGAAATTATCAGAGTCCAAGTGGGTGAAAAGAAGAAATCACTGAATCTGTTCTAATTTCTAATTTTTTAGAAAGAAAATCCTTTGCAAACCTTGATTGCAAGGTGTGTTGTAATCCCAAAGTTGAAAACGAATGCTTTAGAGGATTTCACCCAATTTCTTATGTAAACTAGTGCAGAAGGTATGATTCTCATAAAAAGCCAAGTACATTTGCCTCAACATAAAATAGGACTGATTGAATTTCAAACTCTTCATTTATTTTGTAGAGCTGAAATGTTAATAAGTTACTTACTGCTGTTCAAAATTGGCTTGAGTCTTATTTATTCTGATATATATGTATATATATCATATACATACTATTGTAATATGTATGTGCTATTATCAATACATATATATAACAGTAGTCCCTCCTTATCTGTGGGGGATTTGTTCCAAGACCCCCAGAGGATGCTGAAACCTTGGATAGCACCAAACCTCACATATACTATGTTTTTTCCTATACATACATGCCTATGATAAAGTTTAATTTATAAATTTAGGCACAGTAACAGAGTATCCAAATTGCCATCATCACTACTCTTGCAACTTTAAGGCCATTATTAAGTAAAATAAGAGTTACTTGAACACAAGCACTGTTATACTCCAATAATCATCTGAGAACTGAAAGGGCTACTATGGCTAATGGGTGGATACAGTAAGCAACCTGGACACACTGGGCAAAGGGATAATTCACCTCCTGGGTGGGATGGAGTGGGACAGTGCAAGATTTCATCATGCTACTCAGAAAGGCACAAAATTTAAAACTTACAAACTTTATTTCTGGAATTTTCCACTTAATATTTTTGGACCGAGGTTGACTGTGGGTAACTGAAATCATGAATAAGGGAGATAACTGTATTCTCATTCATTTAAAAGAAGTTTTTGGTTACTATAGGATATAAATGATTTAAAATTTCAAATATATTCTCCTTAAGTATGTTCAGAAAGTGTTATTCTAGATGGTTTTGTCTTGGTCATGAGCTGCTTCCTGCATGACTGTCTCATCCTCAGTACCCCAGAGAAGCACCTCTGGACTTCAAATCTCCAAATCTGACTTTCCAAGGCTGACTTCAGAAAGATTCTCAAACAGAGGGCAGAAGAGGGGGCTGGATCCTATGAGGGCATTATTGTGATTTCAAATCTAAAAGAACAGAAGAATCCTTTATGAGAGGAAGTGGAATATCTTCAAAGCAAAACTGCTTTCTTGGAGAAGCTCCTAGAGCCATATGTGAGGAAAGAGATAATAGAAAGAAAGAAAATGGGAAATTTAACCTAAGAAAGAGATAGAGATGATTAAAAATATATTACAAGTATCAAACAGTACTTAGCTAGTTTTCTACACACTTTTTTTTTTCTGCTTCTAAGAATTATTTACCATATAAAAGTATTTTTGGCAAGCAAAATTTACATTATACCAGTATGAAGGTAGTTCATTTAAAAAAGCCATACATATTAATATATATATAAAATAACTCCCTGAAGACAGAGAGAACTTTTTTGTTTACTTCTTATTTCTAATTTTTAAAATCTCCTTTTCTCTGCCCATACTCAGTCATTCTCAGTGAAAGACAAGTTGCTTTCAGGCATTTGGTATGCACTGCATACAGAGGCACATAGGCTGGATCAGCCACATCAAACTCAACACAATTGTTTGAAAAGTTGAAAAGTTCAAACTATTTATTTAATGTCATGCAGATAAACCCAAGAAAAGGAACATATCTGACAGATAAATTCTCATTGACTGAGTCTTAAAAAGCCAAGGGAATGTTTTAGGATATGGGCTAAAATGAATAGTTTAATATTCAAGTTAAAAGTAAGTTTGACTTAATTAGGAAATTAAATTAACCAAACTACCTTTCTGCCTCAAGTGAAAGTTCCATTTAATATCTATCCTAAAGTGAAATCATAAAGGGAATCTATTCGATCCTCTTACTCCCAAAGATATGAGAGGAAAGGAATACTAACTCCTTATTTCATAGATAATAAGATCAACACACTGGATATGATGAGCTTGGGAAGGTTGGCACCTTCTACGTCAAGAACAGTGTCCATTTTGTATCAAGGAAATCCACCAGTTTCCTACTCTTAAGCAGGTCACTGACTGAGAGGTCTAGTTTTTATCTATACTTTGAAGGAGATGAACTACAGCAGTGTTTTACAAACTGCTAGTCATTCTAGTAAGTGATGAAATAATTTTAGTGAAAATCCAACAAGCACTTTAAATGCAAAATGTATTTTTCACGGTAGAACAAGGAAGTTTAAAAGCCCTGAATAAGATTATGTAACACCATACAGTTTGAACACTTTTCTACGTATTTCCAAATGGGTCCAAGAGGTCATATTTTAGGACTTACTTAAAACAAATGCAGAATATCTGAGACAAAATTAGAAGGAAATCCCCAGAAAATTGATGGGGTAGCTAAAATGTAAAAGTACCTCTCCTTCCCAAGTTCCACCCCTAATTTCTCCAAAAGCAGAAAATGTGGGTAGAATTAAGAGAGTGTTGGATACAGGCATACCTCGGAGCTATTGCAGGGTAGGTTCCAGACCACCACAATAAAGTGAATATTGCAATAAATTGAGTCACACGAATATTTTGGTTTCCCAGTACATATAAAGGTTATGTTTATACTATACTGTAGCCTATTATGTGTGCAATAGCATTATGTTTTAAAAAACAAGGTACATAACTTAATTAAAATATACTTTATTGGGCTTCCCTGGTGGCGCAGTGGTTGAGAGTCCGCCTGCCGATGCAGGGGACACAGGTTCGTGCCCCGGTCCAGGAGGATCCCACATGCCATGGAGCGGCTGGGCCCGTGAGCCATGGCTGCTGAGCCTGCGCGTCCAGAGCCTGTGCTCTGCAACGGGAGAGGCCACAACAGTGAGAGGCCCATGTACCGCAAAAAAAAAAAAAAAAAAAAAAAAAAAAGATATATATATATATATATATATATATATATATTTTATTGCTAAAAACTGCTAACCATCATCTGAGCTTTCAGTGAGTCATAGTAGAACGTCAAAGATTAATGATCACAATAAGAAATAAAGTAATAAAGGGAAAGTTTGAAACATTTTTAGAATTACCAAAATGTGACACAGAGACACAAAATGAGCAAATGTGTTGGAGAAATGGTGCCAATAGACTTGTTCGACATAGGGTTGCCACAAACCTCCAATTTGTAAATATCGCAGTATTTAAAGTGCAATAAGGCAAAGCAAAATAAAATGAGGTATGCCTGTGTAAGGAACTAGAAATTTCTAGGGTGCTGAGAATCCCTAAATGAGGATTCTCTAAAACCCAGGGGGCTGATGTTACTGAGTTGTAATGGAAAGGTTGGACTTGTGATGAGATCTAAAATAGGTTTTAAGCTGGAGGCTTAAAATACAAAAAATACTGTGATGTAAGATTCAGAGAGCAGCATAGATTTCGAAGATACATTTTTTTAAAAAGCCTAATTCATTCGAAGAACCAAAGTTCTTTAGAAAAATGGCTAATGCCATGTCTCCAGCATGGAATGCACAAGATGAGCCGGGCATATCTTGACATAATCAGTCTATGTCAAATGGACAGGAGAACCATTTTGAAGAAGCTTGTACTACCAAAAGATAGGACAATTTGAGTATCAATTTAAAAATAACTGCAGTGGATTACTGAGTTTATAATAATACTTAAACAAAAGCAACAGCAACACCTCACTGGTCACCTCTGAAGAATAATGGAAATGAAATTAGCATTTTAAAAACTGGTAAATAAAGAGAAAGAATCATGTATTATTCCTTCCTTTCCTATATAAATTGAACTCAAGTAAACCAAGAAGTCAATAAAGGAAAGTTTCTCTTAATAATAAGGAAATCCTGTTAATAAATAAAAAGAGAAAGAACTTCTGGTAAGGTTTAATCCTACCAGTGTTAATGGATATAACAATGTGAGACTAATTTGTGAAAGACATACAGTAAAATCAATTAGTTTAATGTTTAATTTATATTTTGCTATGAGTGTTACTATCATTTTCTAATGGGAAACTTGGTGGACGTTTGTTTTGTTTTGCTTTTTCGTTTTTTTTTTTTTCCCCAAAATGAATCAGATTCCAAGTGTCTTAAGTAGGCTAATTAACCAGTAAATAGTGAAGGAGATTTAGTCAAACACACAGCTGGGGAGGGCATAATTATCTTAAATTATCTTAAAGAGAAGGTGAGACCCTAAGAGAGCACTTGTAGATATAACTTACTGCTTTAGAAGGAAGAGATGCAGCCCTTGGGTTTTCACCCCCTTTCTGCTCCTACTTCTCATGATATTTCAGAAAATGAGGAGCACTGATGCTAAACAGCATAAAGGAGGCAGAGAGCAAAGCCACACTGAAGAGAGATTCAATTTTGACTTCTCAGAGGACATTCTCGGAAGTGGCTCTCCTAAGGGAAGAAAAGCAAGGGGCACCTGACGCAGGTGATGACTCTGAGGCCCTGGAAACTTCTGAGCCCAGGTTTAAGGAAGAATTTAAAGAAGAGGACAATTGCTTATGTTTTTGAGAATGGTACAACTGTGTATCTTTAGAAATATCTGTACTTTAAAAAACTGCTATGGAATAAAATACCTAGGAATAAACCTACCTAAGGTGACAAAAGACCTGTATGCAGAAAACTATAAGATACTGATGAAAGAAATTAAAGATGATACAAACAGATGGAGAGATATACCATGTTCTTGGATTGGAAGAATCAACATTGTGAAAATGTACTACCCAAAGCAATCTACAGATTCAATGCAATCCCTATCAAACTACCAATGGCATTTTTCACAGAACTAGAACAAAAAATTTCACAATTTGTATATGGAAACACAAAAGACCCCGAATAGCCAAAGCAATATTGAGAAAAAAACGGAGCTGGAGGAATCAGGCTCCTGGACTTCAGACTATACTACAAAGCTACAGTAATCAAGACAGTATGGTACTGGCACAAAAACAGAAATATAGATCAATGGAACAGGATAGAAAGCCCAGAGATAAACCCACACACATATGGTCACCTTATTTTTGATAAAGGAGGCAAGAATATACAATGGACATAAGACAGCCTCTTCAATAAGTGATGCTGGGAAAACTGGAAAGCAACATGTAAAAGAATGAAACTAGATCACTCCCTGACACCACACACAAAAATAAACTCAAAATGGATTAAAGACCTAAATGTAAGGCCAGACACTATAAAACTCTTAGAGGAAAACATAAGCAGAACACTCTATGACATACATCACAGCAAGATCCTTTTTGACCCACCTCCTAGAGAAATGGAAATAAAGACAAAAATAAACACATGGGACCTAATGAAACTTAAAAGCTTTTCCACAGCAAAGGAAACCATAACCATAAAAAAGACGGAAAGTCAACCCTCAGAATGGGAGAAAATATTTGCAAATGAAGCAACTGACAAAGGATTAATCTCTAAAATTTACAAGCAGCTCACACAGCTCAATATCAAAAAAACAAACAACCCAATCCAAAAATGGGAAGAAGACCTAAATAGACATTTCTTTCTCCAAAGAAGATATACAGATTTCCAACAAACACATGAAAGGATGCTCAACATTACTAATCATGAGAGAAATGCAAATCAAAGCTACAGTGAGGTATCACCTCACACCAGTCAGAATGGCCATCATCAAAAATCTACAAACAGGGCTTCCCTGGTGGCACAGTGGTTGGGGGTCTGCCTGCCGATGCAGGGGACACGGGTTCGTGCCCCGGTCCAGGAAGATCCCACATGCCGTGGAGCGGCTGGGCCCGTGAGCCATGGCCGCTGGGCCTGCGCATCTGGAGCCTGTGCTCTGCAGCGGGAGAGGCCACAGCGGTGAGAGGCCTGCGTACCGCAAAAAAAAAAAAAAAAATCTACAAACAATAAATGCTGGAGAGGGTGTGGAGAAAAGGGAACCCTCTTGCACTGTTGGTGGGAATGTAAATTGATACAGCCACTATGGAGAACAGTATGGAGGTTCCTTAAAAAACTAAAAATAGGACTACCATATGACCCAGCAATCCCACTACTGGGCATATAACCCGACAAAACCATAATTCAAAAAGAGTCATGTACCAAAATGTTCACTGCAGCTCTATTTACAATAGCCAGGACATGGAAGCAACCTAAATGTCCATCGACAGTTGAATGGATAAAGAAGATGTGGCACATATATACAATGGAATATTACTCAGCCATAAAAAGAAACGAAATTGAGTTATTTGTAGTGAGGTGGATGGACCTAGAGTCTGTCATACAGAGTGAAGTAAGTCAGAAGGAGAAAAACAAATACTGTATGCTAACACATATATATGGAATCTTAAAAAAAAAAAATTGTTCTGAAGAACCTAGGGGCAGGACAGGAATAAAGACGCAGATGTAGAGAATGGACTTGAGGACACGGGGAGGGGGAAGGGTAACCTGGGACAAAGTGAGAGAGTGGCATGGACTTATACATACTACCATATGTAAAATAGATAGGTAGTGGGAAGCAGCCACATAGCACAGGGAGATCAGCTCGGTGCTTTGTGACCATCTGGCTGGGTGGGATAGGGAAGATGGGAGGGAGATGCAAGAGGGAGGAGATATGGGGATATATATATATATGTATAGCTGATTCACTTTGTTATAAAGCAGAAACTAACACACCATTGTAAAGCAATTATACACCAATAAAGATGTTAAAAAAATGCTATGAGACATCATTTGGCATTAACTAAAATTGCTTTTAAAGGATCATTTAAATGAAGAAATCATTTCTATATGAAAAGCAGAGAAATTTAAGAAGTTATCTGCACATAATCCAGTAAACGATTTGGAGGGAGGAGATTATAGTTCCGGTTTTGTTAATTAATTAAAACCTGTCTGGGCTCAATTTTCTCATCTATTAAAAAAGTAATATTTCTGCTTCCTTCATAAGCTTTTGGTAATAATTTAGAAGGAGAGTGTAAGAAAAAATTTTAACTCATGAAGAATTATATACAGTTTTGAAATAATTAAGAAAACATTTATTGAATACATGAATACACACTGAATATCAATAAGAGTCTCTATCTTCCAGCTAGGGAATGTTTAATCATAGAATATAACTGATATTTGGTGGCAGCACAACAAAGTTATAGTGAATAAGCACATTAAACCTATTAAGTTCTATAACTATATAATTAGATCTCATGGGGTAGCTGCTTTGAGACATTGTTTTTTTATACACAGATGGACAAACATGGTTATCATGGGATTCAGTTACCTTTGTTTAAGCTTTGACAACTGGGAAAATCCAACAAAGCTTTCTAGTAATAAATACTACTAAGCATATCACTGACCTATGAGTGGTTATCCAAGAGATATTTAACACTGAATCCATACCATATGGTTATTCACAGACAGTGTGAACCTGAGGCTTTCCTAGCCACAGTTTCCACATCTCTAGGCTTGAATACTAACAGCCCATATCTAAGGGGATTAAATGAATAATGCCCCACAGAAAATATCCAATAAATGGTAACTATTCTATTATATTATGATGAAAATTTACACTTGACTTCTCTCAATTGAACTGGGTATTTGATTAGTAGTTAAAACCCAAAGTAGTGTTTCCTTTTATATATGTTAAGTGAAGTTGTTACCATGGGAATGGTGAATAAGACAGGAAAAGTCTAGATGAAAGTTGGAACTTACCCTGAATTTTCAACTAGAATATTTTCATAAGGTTTCTTCAAAATTTGCCTGTGTGTGCACGTAATCACTTTGGATGATTTCTGCTCTTTCTTTAGATTAACCAATGCATACAAACTCATCCATTCAGACACCTGTTCTTGCTCTGAGCCTTTCCTAAGGCTGTAGTACCTCAAATGCCCTTGCTTCTCATATGTGTCCTCCCATGCCTCCTCCAAAAAAAATCCTTCCCCAAAGACTTCAGCCTCTTATGATCTTGTCCTCCTGCGCCCCTACATCTTGTAGGGCCTATTTGTTAAAAAAAAAATTGACACCATCATGTTGCTTAATATGTTGGAAAACATTTTCACTGCTTATGTCTTCTTTCTCTATGTAAGAGTATATACTTCTCACCCATCTCTGTATTCTCCTCAGCACCCAGCCAGTACACATACAGTAAACATTTGCTGAATGAAACAAAAATGGAACTGGTCCAGTATAAATCCCAGGAGTAGAAAGAAATTTAAACATTATGTACGTCAGTTCCTTACCTAGTGCTTCCATCTTTCCATATTCTTTTCGAGAGGTTATCTCGGTGTGAATAACTCTTGTAATAGAGAACTCACTACCACTCAAAATTTCTATTTTTAAGAAGTTTTAAACATTAGAAGATTGTTTATTTTGTGGGATACTAGAAATTTAGTATTACTGCAGTTATCTTGGTCCCCTTTAGATCTACTCATTGCTGATACAATACTGATAATGGTCAATAATGACTCTATTTATACTACAGCATATTTCAAGGAAAACAAATGCTTAGTCTGCATACTTAAGGGTACTAAGCAGTGGGGGTGAAGAATAGGAACTCGAAAACATTACTTTTCATGTGATTTGGGATAAATTGCTTTTATCTGTAACAGGACTCCTTCATAAGATTAACGCTAAGACAGCTAATTAATACTAAAATCAAACACTTTATTTTAGAAATGCTAAAAGCAGTTGAGAGAAGGAAAGTGGGAAAGTCAATATTTTAGCTAGTGATTCGGTTGTATATGGAAACCGAGTATTTGGCTATAAAAATTAATAAACTAAATAATTTGCAGCAACAACATTCGTGTATTTGGAGGTGTAAGAAAGTTCAGGGGCAAGCACAAAAACGTCCATTCGCCTTTTACATGTAAGTTAGAAGATTCCTTAATCAAAAAAAAAGAACTCTATTATATAGGAAGCTAGAGATGGCCTTTGAATTGGTTATGGGAGACTTTTCTTAAAATAAATGTCTTAAGGGCTTCCCTGGTGGCGAAGTGGTTAAGAATCCGCCTGTCAATGCAGGGAACACGGGTTCAAGTCCTGGTCTGGGAAGATCCCACATGCCGCGGAGCAACCAAGCCCATGCGCCACAACTACTGCGCCTGTGCTCTAGAGCCTGCAAGCCACAACTACTGAAGCCCACATGCCTAGAGCACGTGCTCCACAACATGAGAAGCCACTGCAATGAGAAGTCTGCACACCACAACGAAGAGTAGGCCCCGCTCGCCACAACTAGAGGAAAGCCCGCGCGCAGCAATGGACACCCAACGCAGCCAAAAATAAATAAATAAAATAAATACATTTATTAAAAAAAAAAAGTCTTAAGAAGTGCTCCTCGGGCTTCCCTGGTGGTGCAGTGGTTGAGAGTCCGCCTGCCAATGCAGGGGACACGGGTTCGTGCCCCAGTCTGGGAAGATCCCACATGCCGCGGAGCGGCTGGGCCCGTGAGCCATGGCTGCTGAGCCTGCGCATCCAGAGCCTGTGCTCCGCAACGGGAAAGGCCACAACAGTGAGAGGCCCGCGTACCGCAAAAAAAAAAAAAAAAAAAAAAAAGAAGTGCTTCTCAATACATTTGAGATGAAAGTCTATTATGAAAAGTCTATTATGATAAGCTTGGTTATTGTTCAGTCTTTTATTTCAGGGTTATATAGCTGCAGGCTTAGGATGACCTAGGAAATAGGGAAGAAAGTCAACAATTTCTTTGCTGTTGAGCAAAAAGAAAGCATTTAGAAAACAGTTATAATTAAATACCGATTTTTTGGTTAAAAATCATGACAATTACTGAAAAGAAAGAAAAAAGAAAATAACACTTGCTAAGTACAACAGTAGACACATAAATACAATAGTGAGGAATTCCAGGAATGAAAGAATTAGAAGTGGAGAGAAATAACTTTTAAGATGGACATAAAAACAAGGGGAATTTGCAACAGTAGAAGATTTAGCAATTTAGTACTATTTTGTTAGAAACAATAAAAGCTATCTATATTTAAATGACAGAATGGAGAGAAAGTGTGAATAACCAACAGTAAACAATAAGACATTCTTTTTGACTTGCAACTGTATTTTCTAAAGTTCTTCTCTGTCACTTTACAACTATTAGAGTTATTCCTGCTGACAAAAGGAGTTGAATCTTACCCAGCAACCTTGGAGCAGTTTGAAATACAATTTGAAAATGAGACAAAACATAAAAGAAAAAGCCAAGAATTCAATATTAAATGGAACATCACTGTATGTAATGCATACCTAATAATATGAAAAATAAGATGGTTAAGAAAGAGCAAAATTATTTTTGGTATAAGATTTTTTTCTTGAATAATATATCAGTGTTGGTTTGGCAAGAAAAAAAAAAGTGAAACACTCCTGATACTAGTATAACCCAGAATGCTTCTTGGGATCTCCTTTTGTTTCTTTAGTGTGCTTATTTTGAAAATGTATCCCAGATCCCAATTTGGATTAACTAACAGCTAAAGAGGTCTGGTATTCCAAGAAGAGGTAGCGAATGTACAACTTATTAATCTTTCAATAGCGTCAGAAGGCCAGCAAGGCTGGGGTGAGGCACGGGTTAGACCAAAGCAAAGATTTATGGCTGCAGGCGCTCCTTGCCATTCTTCTTGTCTGGAAAAAGATGCATTACCTGTTTTTTTTTTTTTTTTCTCTCTTTTTTTTTTAATAAGCAGGCCAGCCCTGTCCTCTGGATCCCAACAGGATGAAAGCTCCAGGAATGCAGAAACTACATGTCCTGCCTCTAGCACAGAGCCCAGCACATAGTAGGTAGTGAATCAATATTTGTTAACAGAATGAATATACATCACATCTGTCTTGTGGCAGACCAACTGAAACGACATCTCACATGATAACCACTGGAACAAATGACCTCCTTGTCTTGGAAGACCTTTTGCCCAGAGCAATCCAAAAGCTTTTATGGCAAGCCTTGGGGTTAGGCTTAAAAGTCCCAGATCAGGCAGAAGCGCATTGGCAAGCAGAGTAAGGGGCAGTCAAAGACTGTCCTCAGAGAGCAGCCCCAGGGCCTGCGGGAGTGACAGGAGAGTGTGGAGCGGCCCAGATGAGCCTGTGGGTTGTCAGAGACTTGTAGGCCCCAGACATCGATGTCAGTAGTTGAGTGTTTACAGTCCTCTTTAATTAAAAGGTTATTTGACAACTTGAGATGGGAAGCAAAAAGATATCCTCTAGAGTGTATTTCAAGGGCCCTGAGGAGTGCTAAATAAAGTCAAAGGAAATGTGATAACAACCCAGAAAGGAACCTGGGTCCTTTTTACAACTGCTCCCTGACACAGGGTCACACTGGTAACCTTCACTACGGAGATGCTAATGGAGATACGGGCTTTATTCATCCATCCCATTTACTATATCACATGTTCTATGCCTTGCAGCTGGAGTAAGACTGGCTCTGACCTCTGTAGGCTTGAATGATACAAGTTGTTTTCCCTTTAATCCTAAGGATACACTGTTCTAAAGGAGGAGAATTTTCAACAGAAAAGTGTTTGAAGGTGAGCAGAAAGGTTGGTTGGAAATTATTAGTTGATAAATTATTATAAGAACAAAAAACAAAAGCAAAAGGGAAGCCAAGAGAAAATTATCCAAACAAAAATGAAGGTAACATAGAGAAGAGATAGGGAAGAAACCTAAGATAGGGAGACAAATTAAAGATTTTATACTTTTTGCTGCATCTTTCTTTTTATTCCCCACTAATAAGAATCCGGTTTAGATAGCTTAGGTGTGGAAGTCAACTAGGCATGTATAGACTAATACAGGTCAAACTTCTAAATAATGATTCCCACAAACAGAAAGCCACACTTGGAGGAGGAGGGCTGATTCTTCTTCAGAAAAAGAGATGATTCTATAATTATAAAAACTGCCAATTAGTGAGTATCCACTATGCCACCAGGCACAACACAGACGTTTTATATTCATTTTCACTACCTTTTATGGTGTGTACTATCATGTGCTTAACAGATGACAAAACTAAGAGGTTAAGTAACTTGCTCAAGGTCACAAAGAAAAGAAGAGGCGAATTCTAACCTACTTCTCTCAGTTTGAGTTTTCTTCCCACGATACGACCTATAACATTTATTTGTTTAGTTACAGAAGAGTGACAATATTAGATTTCTCTTTAGGGAGCAATTTCCCAAGACTGTATTTTCCATTTAGCTGTGCCTGAATTATTGATTTGTTTATAATTGTTATCCTTTACCATAAAGATCTATGTTCAATCTGGGGAATAAGAAGCCTATTAGAATGATAGTTTTCTTCATGACAACTGTATCATATATCAATTAAAATGAACATAACAGGGCTTCCCTGGTGGCGCAGTGGTTGAGAGTCCGCCTGCTGATGCAGGGGACACGGGTTCCTGCCCCGGTCCGGGAAGATCCCACATGCTGCGGCGTGGCTGGGCCCGTGAGCCATGGCCGTTGAGCCTGTGCGTCCGGAGCCTGTGCTCCGCAACAGGAGAGGCCACAGCAGTGAGAGGCCTGCGTACCGCAAAAAAAAAAAAAAAAAAAAAGAAAAAGAACATAACTGGGCTTCCCTGGTGGCGCAGTGGTTAAGAACTCGCCTGCCAATGCAGGGGACATGGGTTCGAGATCTGGTCCGGGAAGATCCCAGATGCTGTGGAGCAACTAAGCCTGCAAGCCACAACTACTGAAGCCTGTGCTCCTAGAGCCCGTGCTCCACAACAAGAGAAGCCACTGCAATGAGAAGCCTGTGCACCGCAACAAAGACCCAATGCAGCCAAAAATAAATAATAAATTAATTAATAATAAAAAAAATGAACATAACTTCCTAACAGCCTGGGCAGGTGTTGCTAAGTACTATAATACTACACTCAACAACTGTGAGAATCTTGAGAAAAATTACAAATGATAAGCCAGGGGAGCTGCTGTTTCTGAATCAATGAATCCTGCAAAAACACTTCAAAAATTGCAGGATACTGTACTGAAAGCATGTACAAACACAGCACCAAAGAAAAAGGAGGTGAGGAGGAGACTAGCTAGAATATGAGCAAAGCAATAGGAAGCAGAATTAGGGAGTAGTCGCTTGAAGGATGAAATTCCCCTGGTATCAGGTGTACATCAAATTTTACAATTTCTAAGTAGCCTCAAAAATCAAAAAGTCCCACAGAATATGTCTTTAATTATCCAGTTAAAGAAGGAAGAAAGCATCTGCTTTTCCTTCTTAAAATTTATAATTAACACAGGGCAAGGGATCACAGCCTCCCCTAGTAGAGCAATGACCTCCAATAACATGCTGTTTCTCTGGTTACAATGAAGAATCTTTCTTGCTGTCTATTTGACAAAAATTGTTCACGTGTTATTGGCATGGTACCAGAGAAAAAAAGATGCACTGAGCTGAGTGTTTAGTAATTTCTTTTAATTTTAAAATCAACTAGCAATTATAGTAAAATCTCATAAACTATTGAGCTTTCCCCCTCATCCTCAACTGTGCCCAAACATTTTGAAAAACAGAACCAACAGATGCACAGAGACTTTCGCCACAAATCCTTAGAACACCTAAAACCTCACGGAAGAAAGAAGAGAGACTAGGTGGGGCAGACAGCTTGAAAGCTGGAGGGACTGAGGTATGAAAAAACTGTGATAGATTTCATGTCTGGGTGGAGGAAGGAAGTCCTCAAAAATTTCACTTCTACTTCCTGTCAACTAGACTAGATGAGTAGTTCTCAACTTTGGCTGACATTGACATCACTTAGGCAGGTTTTATTGCCTGGGCCCCACCTCCTAGAAATTCTGATTTAATTAGTCTTGTGTAAGGTTCAGGCATCAGAATGCTCTAGAAACTCCCCAGGTGATCCTAATGTGCAGAGAGGGTTGAGAACCGCTGACCTAAATAATTCAGAGATAGGAATAAATGCAAACCACATGGGCAAAGTTCCAACAGTTTTCACCTCACCAGGAGAAAAAAAATCCTGAGATCTCAAAATATCAGAACCTGAGAATATCACTCAACAACAGCAATAAACAACAGCAATAAACCTTCCTTCCTTCCAAGGAAAGGAAAGGAGGTAGAAGAATTTTGTGTGAATCTTTTCTCTGTCCCATTCCTGTAGGAAAGCAATTTTTCTCAGCAGTATACATTGTGCTAATCATTAGACTAGGTACCAGGTACACACAGGAGCATGAAGTCAATTCACAAATGAGGAAACAGCCTCAGAGACGTGAAGGAACTTCCCTAAGGCCAAAGAACAAGGAACGAAGACAGAACTTGATCCCAGATTTGTCCCAAGTCCAAAGCTTTTTCTCTTTTCCGTATCTTCTGGAACATTTCTTTGCACTGGCTAACTTAAATGGTACTGGGACAGAGTATAACTTTAGCAACATTTTCCACTGCAGGACCTTGAAGAGTTCATTCTAAGGAACTTAATCCATAGCTCTCCTGGCAATTAGCAATCTGACATTGACAGCAAACAGGTAAAAGGGAGAAATATAAAGTAAGGTTGTAGGGGCAGGTAGGAGACTAATGGTAAAGGATCTTGAATGCCAAGTAAAGAGTTTGCAACAAATGAATGTACTAGTTAATTAACAAATCTACAGGTATTGAGGATATGCCCTGTGTTGGGCAGAGAGAACACTCTAAGGCCTAGACAATAGGGAGATATTGGAGGTTTTAGAGTTACTGTATCTAAATGGCAATCTAATATGCCAAACCAGAAAACAAACTACAAGTAAAAAGAAAACATATCAAAACACTCCTTTCTCATGCTATAATTAGGAAAAAGACAACAACCCAGAAACATTATGGATAAATCCATGTACGACATTTACCATTCTCAAAAACTAAACTTTGAAAAGAAATTAGGGTTATTTTCAAGCCAAATCCTTTATGTTATTTTTTATTTTTTGTTACAGCTTTCATAGAATTTTTCCAAAGGATGAATTTAGTAGCTGATAAAATACAACTCTCCCACCCAGGGCAGATGGTCAGTATGACATCTTAGGATTGGAGTCGGTTATTAGCATATGTTGGAGTTAACAATAAAAAACTTAATGGATTATTAGAGTTCCCTTCAAGGCAGAAAGCATATTCTCCACTTTAAAGGAACAAATTTAAAAATCAGAAAAGAAAAATGGAAACCATTTTAGTCTCCCATAAAGCCAAATAATTAGTTAAAACTCTGTATTTAGATTACATATGCAAATTAATAGGAAAAAATATATAAAGCTGAACGAAAAAGGAAAGGCTAGGTTACTTTTCTTTATTACTCCAATTGGATGATTTCATACTTTTCATATTTTTATAAAACAACTTGCTTTTCTCCACTTTAAAGGGATATTTAAAATTAAGATAATTTAAACTCTTACAAACAAATGTATACTCTACTTCCTGTATATCTGAACTTCCTATTGGAAGTTTCCAGCGCTTTAAAGAATTTAAGGCATTAAGAAGGTTAGCATTTGGAATGGCACAAGAATGCATTTTACATGACATTAAGCAAATCAACTCTGTAATAATTACTTTAGTTATATTTATTATATCAAATATTTAACTATCCTAGTATTTATTTTCATCATACAGCAATTTTAGCCATACTTTTTAATCCTATGTGAGTGTGTATGTGCATATGCACATATGTGTATATGATTACATGTAGTGATAAACTGATATACATGTTTGTTTTTACTCTGGTTCCATTATCATGATTTCTTGATTCGGGGGTGTATGATCAGCAAGTACAAGTAAAGATAAATCTCCTAGTCTCTATGAGTTAGTAGCTTTTGATTTCTTTTAAAAGAGCTTTCAAAGATCTTGTACCTTTTTATTCTTGAAAATGATTAGGACAATGGCTCATTACATACCATAATCTGTGATTTTACAGGACACCAAATACAGCTCTTTCAGGTTTTGTCCTTCCTTTGCAATGACCTCCACACACCTAAAACACATACAAAAAATGGTGAGTTACACTAATGCGTTTCAAGTTAAATTAGCAAGAGTTTGGCCAGGACTATAACAGGAAGAGGTCAGCGTTTGATGAATGCCACAGCTCTCTTCTTTCAAAAAACCTCTTTCAAGGTGTTTCAGGAAAAAGTATTATATTCCCTGCTTCAAACTCAAGTGCTCTAATACCTAAATGACTTTAATTAAATACATTTATGACTAGCACATCTTTTAAAACCAAAGTGATGAAAGAGAGATATTCCTGTAAGAGTAGTGTTACATTTGGTAATAAAGGATTAGTAAACATGTGCTATATAATGAACATATGTTATTTACATAAAAAATAATGTAATGAAAGTGTAGAATATAGACAGATGGTCATTATAAAAGAATGGTAATATTGCTCATGGTTTAATTATTAATGATGGACTTTGATAACACTGAAGTACACATTTTGTGAAATTTTATTCAAAATAAAAATGTTTTAAAAATCTGTAACACTGATTAAAGATGAAAGAAAAATCGTACACATAAGAACTTTAAAATCTTTTACTTTAAAATGTTTTATTCTTAACATTTTAAATGAATTGTTGCATACATATAGGCCATATCCATAATATATAGATATAGATATGTAAGATTTAAAGTCTTTTCTGGTTTCATTTCAGTTAAAAGGTTTTTGAATGGTGTACTCTGCTCTAATGGCCATAGTGGAACATGTAGTACAGAATTGAATGAACTTTGAAAACAATGATTAACAGTGTGGCTCAGTCCCCTGAATTATCAGAAAAACCTGTACAGTCAAACTGACACATTGGCATATGCATCCTTCAATGCAGCCCCTGTTTTAATCTTTATAAACAACAGTTAAGTAAAAGGGTAAAAGCAAAAAGAGTCATTAACCTTTTCTAGAAAGTAAGGATCAAGTAATTTGATACCTATGTGTGTAATCCATCAAAAAATTACTGAGTATCCATCTATGTCTTTCAGATATTTTATTTGCTGTCTGGCTTATTTGTAGGTATCTTCATAAAATGTCAGGAAATTTTATACAATTTTACTTCACATAATTTATTACTGAAGGTTAAATTAATTATAGAGAAGATATATTTTTCTTTTAAAAATATTTTTATAGAATATGGTTTTAATGGAATGATAAACATTTCTAAGTTCCTCAGAATAACTGAATAAACATTTTTTTGGCTATTTAAAAAAAAAAGATATATGATAAAAATGGGTAAGCTCTTCCATGGTTACAACAGAAAACTTAAAACAGTAACAATGTAATTATGATTGATACAGGTTATTATGAAGGGAAATTTTTAAACCTAATTCCGTGTCATTTTGCTTTACTGTAATATTTGAATAAAGTCATAAAAAAGGGAAAATAAAACATTACAGGCAACAATCATGTTTTACATATGACTTTAAAAACTAATTTTCACATACTAAGGATAAAAATAAAGGCCCTACATGATAATATTATAAATAGTTAATAAAAAGTCTACTTTCTACCGTATCAAATATACATAGCTCTCTGTCCTCCTCCATTACCTACCAAAAAAGTTAGCAGATCCAACATTTTGTATGACCACCACAAAATGAAATACGTTAGTGCAGAAATAATGTTCATATAATTTATTTTGTTCTCATGGTCTTTTCAAATAGTTCAGAACACCTGATTTTACATCTGATTATGGAAAAACTCTAAGAAATACAATATTCTATTTGTGTTCCTGCCACTTGATTCTAAATTAGGTATGCTACAAGCACACGAGAACATTAAAGACACACAGAGCAGACTACAGACAGCAAATAACACAAATTGATTTCAGTGTACAAGCCAGATCAAATGCTATTTCATAGGCAACAAAAACCGGTATTCACATAAAATCAGATAATCAATCACTGGATAAGAACTGTCCTAAAACTGATGAAAGGCCATGAGCATCAGGTTTCCTCCCTACATGACAGAGAAAAGTTATGAATAGATATTACACATATATTTAGCTTACTCAAGAGGCAATAGCCAAGAGAAAACATGTGATTAAGAAAAAAAAAAACAGTACAGTACATACCTTTTAGAGGAAAAAAAAGAGAAACATAAGAGAAAAGCATTTTGCTTTTACAAAGGATCACCTAGGATTTTTGTTCTTTTGTTTAAATTTTTTTAAATTAATTAATTATTTATTTAAAAAATAAGGAACGCTTCATGAATTTGTGTGTCATCCTTGCACAGGGACCATGCTAATCTTCTCTGTATCGTTCCAATTTTAGTGTATGTGCTGCCGAAGCAAGCACTTGCTCTGTTTTTAATAGTTCAGTCACATAAGGTTTTCCAAATACTTTTAAGTACCCTGTAATCACAGCCAGTGTGCTAGAAGTTATGCACAACATAAAACTATTCCGCAAACAGGAATTCATGGAGGAAAAAAAAAGTATTCCTTGGAAGATTTTTAGCAAACATTATTTTTTTAATTTAAATATCACATATTTCATGGATGTGATATTTGAGAAGTCCCAAGTTCTGTGAACCTGGACTGAAACTCAATATCATATTAACACACAAAATTGAGTGGTTCAAATAAATAGGTAAAATAGCTATTTTTTTGAGAGTTGAAAATGGAAGTGGTTTATATTATCCTGTTACTGCAAATTGGTGAAAATGGAACCCCACATCAGGTCCCTGGCTAGTGTCGTAAGTCCTGTGATTAGTCTAGGCCTAGTTTCCCAGGCAGCTTGTAGCGATAGCAAGTCATGATGAGAGACCACGCTGGTGACTGTCCTTTCCTTCTAAAACTTTTAGAGTCCATTCTCGAGTATATTTACAGGAGGT
This sequence comes from Mesoplodon densirostris, assembly GCF_025265405.1. NCBI lineage: Eukaryota > Metazoa > Chordata > Mammalia > Artiodactyla > Ziphiidae > Mesoplodon > Mesoplodon densirostris. The sequence goes on from NC_082663.1 coordinate 89,926,692, forward strand.
AACCTAACACAAGTCTGTCGACCACATTTACTCTAAATAATTCTACTCTGTTTTAAGAGTCTTGGCTTTAGTCGTGACCTTTAGTGTATTAACATCAGAGAATTTCCCAGTTCACTGCATAGACTGTATGCAGGCAACAAACAAGGCTTAGTAATTATTTACACCTTTTGACTACAGGTATTCATGTAAATTTTTAAGGGGTATTAAAAATGATACCCAAAAAAGGGAGGACTGTTTGCAAAGTCACAGTCTGTGAGAAGGAGAGCAAAAGAACCAAAGACCACATTTCAAACCTTTGCTTCTCCATCCCCTCTCCTATTCACAGATATCAAATAGGAGAACATTCATTAATCTCAGTGATTAATTATAGTTTTGTCCCTCGGGGTAAGCCATGAATTCCTAAACTCAGAATCCAGAATTCTAAATTTTCCCATTATCCCCCTACCCGTCCCCACCATCCCTAAGGATAAACCTCAGAATACCATATGACCAACATTTTCTATGGGTCAGTGCATTCAAAGATTTCCTATTTCATGCATGACAACCTAAGGAATTACAAAACTTGGGAAAAGAACAATATCCTTAGGGAAAGTAATAATCCATAAGATTATTAAGAACAAATTCATAATATAGGAATATGGCATAGTGGACAAATGCAGGAGAATATCAAATATTGTTAAAGTAGCCCATGAACATCAAACACAAGCCTACTAAACCACCTTTCTGAGTTCTGAGAAACAAGAGGAGACATGTTTTAACAAGAGTGAATAAAGAATCAGAAGACATACATTCTATTTTTACCTGCATGAAACCACAGAACAACCCCTATCTTTTTCGAAGTCCCACATCATTATTCTTTATAAAACTGAGGGCCTATATGAAAAATTTCTCCAAATCAAATGTCCTAGGTTCATTTAAATATATTTTAGTTCATTCTGAATTGCTTCCCCTCAGATTATTTCATGCTTTTATGTTTTCGCAGGGTCCTGAAGAGAATTTAAAAATTGCAACCACTGTAAATTCCTGAGTAACAGCTGTTGAGTACATATATATATAAACTCCGTTAGAACAGTGAATAGGGCTAGAAAACCTGCTCCAAAGTATCCAAAGCATCCAGAATTATTTTTTATAATAATGTGATTTTATGCTCACTTGCTTTTGATAATGTTCTAAAATGCACCTAAAAAATTTGATGAAATATGAAAAACAGCAAAAAGGTACTTTTGTGATCAATATAGGGTTTTTTTTGTTTTTGTTTTTTTTTTAAAGAAGAGAAGGCATTACTTAGTTTCAGTGGAGGGAAAAATCTGTCTCCCTAGCAATAGATTCCTAGTAACCTGATTTATGTGAAGGGTAAAGGTTAATGAATTAAGCTGTGTAAGCTTCAAAACTATCAAAGGAATTCAAAAGAGCCTTGAATTATAGAAAACAATGGCCATTCTACATACATACCAAATTTTTATGTTTTTTGTCTCCAACTCAAAAGCTGGAACATGGCATTAGTGACAATTGAAAAGGACTAATGAGGAAATATGACTACATTGCTTGCAAAGAGGAGTGTCCTAGGAGACCTTGTTACTGTTTGTGATGTGTTTCAAATCCAAATGAAGCTAATTGGAGCTGCCAGACACTGGTTTGCAAATCTCACTTTAAAGGACAGGCTCAATCACCTTAGAGGTGTGAAAAGAAATGTCCCCGTTAGAGATGCATTAGTATGTGGCTTGGTGAATTTCTAAATAAACTTTAGGATGTTCTTTCCTAAGTCACTTTTATATTTGAATAATAGATATATCTTCAAGCAGAAGAAAAAATGCAACAAGACAAAAACAACCCTACAGATTTAAAACAAAAAGTATGAACAGTGCTATAAAGTAATTGGCAAATAAGTGTAACTGGGGAGCTAAGTACGTTTAAGGTCGAATAAACACGTAGATCAAACGTTAAAACTCCTGAAATACAAACACATCATAAAAGTAATCTATTTGGGGGTTTTAGAAATAGAACTTCATTTTCATAATTTCCTGAAACTAGACAAGCCAACAAGCCACCCTGTGTTATATAGATTGTAAGTGGGTAAAAGCAGAAGAGCTTGCAACACACACACACACACACACACAGACATGAAAAGGAATAAAAAGGATTTACAAGATCTAAAGAGAGAAACAAGGGAGCAAACTTGGTCCAATTCTGTGCTACAAAAGCTCATCCTGACTAACGCATATACGGGTCATTTAAATGATAGCAGGGGTCATTTAAATGATAGCAGAGGTCACCAAAACACAATTTGGCATCTACAACAAAGAATAATGATATTTGATTGATTTTTCTAAAGCCCCAAATCGAGTTTTACTGAAGTATAGTCCAATCTCAGTGCAGCAAATGAATGGACATGATTTATAGGTATACCCTGCTTTCAGAATGTGCACTATATAACAGATTTCTATGTTAAAAAAAAAGATAAATTTACAGTTAAACATTTACAAGATGAATCAATTCAAGAATTTACTAACAGTACCCTTCCTATTATATGTGAATATAATTTCATTTATAAACATTCCATTCATAGGTACTTTTCCTAGTAACATGACACCTTAACCTTACATAGCATGCAGTGGTTATTTTTATCTTTAACTTAAAGAAATGTACATAATGACAAATGAAAGCCTATTTTGAGAAAGTGATACATGGCATCAAATTGACACGTTGAGCGCCCTTTGTATTTCATAGTACACTTTCTTGTAAATGTTCTTCTATTCCATCCCTTTAACAGCATAGTATCAAATGTATGCTTAAGTCAATTTTTCATGCAAACATCTAAAGATAATCTCATAAAAGAGATGTTCACTGCAAGAGAGATTTTTTTAAAAGGATGACTTGCAATTAAAATGCTAAAGCGTTTGCTCAAAACACAATATATCTCAGGGGCAAAGACTAGGAGTGACATGCAAAATGTCACCAGCTCCACCAGTTACAATTCTCTTGGGATATTCATTAAGTTCTCACTTACCAAATGTTATTCTCTGGAAAGCCAATATCTGATTAGTGAATCCAAGATTAATTTAGGTAGTTGCTACTTAAACAGCGGAAAACTGATGCCCATTTTGTCACACAGAGATAGTGAAAGATTACACAATGAGAAGAGTGGTTTGTTTGTTGGTTTTTAATAAGATGTACCACAATAAGTAGCCTGAGATGTTATTGAAACATAAATTCTATGGGTTTACATCTCTGCCAACAGAGGTGTTACAACTTTGGAAGAGGTGGAGCAGATGTTGTCATCTGCTGATTCTGTCTGGGCCACCTTTCCCTGACAGTCTCTAGCATTAGGTAGGTTTCCTAACTGGAGAGTAAGTAGGAGTCAGCATTGAAAAAGGAGTAATACCACAGCAAAATAATATTTTCTAACATATTTAGGAGTGACCATCACAAACCAGCTCTTACGGGAATATTTTGTTCCTTCATTTATATAGGAAAACATGTTTAATGTAATTTGAATGTTTCTTAGAGAACTTTAAAAAATGTTTTTCAAATAGAATAAAGCCTGCAGTATTTTTTTAAATGCACATTTTCCTTAAGCTACTAAGAAACAAAATGGTTAAATGTTTTTCCAAAGCAAGGGGGCAGGGGAGAGGAAACCAAACTAACACATTTGGATAAACTTGGTTCTGGCTTTAATATTTCAGATACATTTATCGAAAAGTCTTGTTTTTAATTTTAGCCGTTGTTCCATCCTTTTACCGCAGCTACACTAAACCATTATATAATAACTTGAGCTAACTTTTTCTAAGCGTGCCTCTGAATATGCAAGAAGCAGAAAAAATATTCTAAGCTATTTCTGATTTATTTATTTCAACAAGGTTTTATTAAGTGCAAATTATGTGTTAGAAATGTTAAAAGATCTAATCAGAAAGCCACATTATTATAAAATGATAGACGTAATACTTATAACCTTGATAGATCAACTACTATTTATTTTTGCTGCTACAGCTGATATTAATGTTCATACCCAGCAGCAGAAAAAGCATACCACTATCTCTATATCTACTGAAAATCAACTGAAAAGAGTCATGTTTCAGGACTGAAGGAAATGCTAGAAAGAAAGGGAAGGGGAAAATTTTAAGGTAAGACCTCCTAATTCAGCAGTTTAGTCATTCTTCAATGGAAAAAAATGTAGTTATTTTGAAATAGGAGAAGTTAAGAAATCTCTTCCATCCTTAAAGGTTTTTGGGGTTCCATCAATTTATAGCCAATATCTCTGGGGGAATCCAGGCATTGCACAATGTTGATACAGTTAAGACTGGTGCTATCTTTATGGTATTCTGGCATATTTTAAGATAGAGGGTGGAAGAGAAGATTTTATTATCCTACATGTAACAAAAATTTACTGTCTGGAAGCAAAAGCTCAGGCCCTGAAAAAAAAAAAAAAACAGGAATATAAAAACATATAAAACTATGGTCCAGTTCAGTGAATTGTGATTCATCAGAGGCCATTCCTTTTCTGAAAAAAAAGTCAGGCAAAATTCTGGCAAGTTCCAACTCCTACCCCGTCCTGCAATAATAAATAAGAACTTTAATGGTAAAGCTAGAAATATTTCAGAGACTTGTTAGGCTTCCAAACAGCTAACATGAAATTTAGATGGAATATTAAACATACAATTGATGATAATCTCCCTGCCCATCTCCACCCCCATTACACTTACTTCTTTAAGTATTGATGAGAAAGTCTCAATTCAACAGACATCATATATTTTAAGCTCACCTTTAATTTAAAATGGATAAGACAAAATTATTTTAGTGGACTATAAAAATATACTGAAGATGGGATTTAAGGCATTATTCAGGAAAGAGTTAAGTACTTCCTTACCAGAAGACGCCACAAGTCGGCTTTGTAGTGACTAATTGCCTCTTTAACCTCTGTACTGGGGGAGCTGGCCTGTGCTTCAATACCAGTTTTGTGATAGAGCCAAAGACTGATGTTCAACAGAGACCTTCCATGACCTGTGTAGCCAAGGAGTTAACTCAGACAAGATGCTGACAAAAGGTTTCCTTCTCACTTGGGAAGGCACAGAATCTCTTTTTGGATAAGCCAAATTCTCAGAAGACTATAAAACACAGCAGTAAAGACAATTATAAAAGTCAAAAGAATGGTTTCACTTTAGCTAACAATGATTCCCAACATCCCAATGTACCACTCAAAATTTTGTTTGAGAATGGTTTTAGCAATATGAAAAAACTATATTTGTAAAATGCAATGAAGAGGGCACCTAATTTGATATCTTTGAAAGCTTATAATTAGATAGCTGTAGTAGGACACAAAGAAAGCAGGTCAACATTCTCCATTCCAAATATGTTTCCCACATGCTTCAAGCGTTCATATTCAGGAAGCCTGCACTTTGTCACTAATTTTTAAGCTTAGCAAATTTCTAGCCCAATCAAAAGCCAATAAAAGAATTTTTACAGGTGATTTTAAGTACAATTATAAAAAACTAATTAATCCTGTAATTGGGAGAGGAAAATGGTGAAGGCTTCTTATTAGTTTCTGAAAAAGAAAGTATGAGGAAGGAGTTCTAGGTTAGGGAGTGGGTAAAGTATAAGCAGTAGGAATAAAGTTATCCACATATTCATTCAGAAAGACCAAAGGAGAAAGATCACATGGCACTGATGAAGACAAGGACACTACATAAATTTGACCTTATTGATGCTTAGCTAGATTGAACTCTGAAACCTTTGAGGCTTAAGGGTCATCACTGCTGAATTCATAAAATCTACTTCCAAAGCTCTGGGACTCCCATTACTTTATTCCTATTTTCTTCCATATCATTACATATTAATGTCATGTCAGGGGTGAAATCATCTTTGCTCTAACATTTACAGGAAAGAGAGGCAGCGGGTCACATTTAGTTGTTTTGGTACATTATGTTTACACGGAGAGATAACTTCCTTACTTAGTAAAAAGAAATAACATTTACACTTCTTTAAAAATAAAAAAGAAAGAAACAATTCATATATTTCTACAGACTACAATAAGGGACATTAACCAAGAATCCTCTTATGAAAAGTATGCGGTTTACATTTTTAATCCCAAAGGAAGAATGACAACTGATTTCAGTTAATTTTTATTTATCTGAAGGATAGAGAAACAAAGGCCTCCCCACTTCCTTCTTAAATAATATTCAAGTAAATGCAATAGAATGAGATTTTAAAATTCCAGAGAAAGGCTACTGAACCTTACCTAGCTTCACCTGGCCAGTTCAATGATACTTGACACTATAAAGTCCATTTGCCTGTAAAATATACTTCTAGAGGATTCTTTCTTAACACTTTAATTTATCCATCAATGACAAGAACTGATTATCAGCAATTTAATTTATATTCAAAGTGCTATGTAGTATAGATGTCCACATGTATATAAATACACTTATAAATACAATTTTTAAATACTTTTCCTTTCCCAATCAACAAATATCTAATTGTTGTAAATCAACAAATTATCTCAATCAAAAAATATCTAATTGTTGTAAATGCACATAGTAAAGGAATTTTAGCAGCCTAGCCCCTGAAATGCCATGATCACTAAAATTCAGGTTGCTTTGCTTGAATTAGTCCTCAGTCTATTCCCTATGAAGGGAAAACACATCTCTTTGTTCTTGGAGAAAGTGGTGGAAAGCTAATGAAACCAGTGCTAAGACTGATAGAAACCATAGGGGGGAAGCATTACCCATTTTCTCCTTGCAGAAAGTTGCAAAAGCAAGACAGTAAGTAAGCATGGAGAAAGAAGACAGCACATTTCACAATTTGTTTCAGACAGCAGGCACCTTGCAGGCAACATCATGTCTGACAGTCAGCAGGAACAAGCAACACTCCCAACCCCAGTCCTCAGTTTTATGTTATTTTTAAAAGGTAAATCAGGGCTTCCCTGGTGGCGCAGTGGTTGAGAGTCCACCTGCCGATGCAGGGGACGTGGGTTCGTGCCCCAGTCCAGGAGGATCCCACATGCCACGGAGCGGCTGGGCCCGTGAGCCATGGCTGTTGAGCCTGCGCGTCCGGAGCCTGTGCTCCGCAATGGGAGAGGCCACAACAGTGAGAGGTCCGCGTACCGCAAAAAAAAAAAAAAAAAAAAGGTATGAACAGCACATCTCTGGCATGTTTCTAAATGTTCCGCTGTTGATTAGTTGTTGATTATTATAGTTACTGTTCTGTCTGCATAATCAACAAACCATGTAGCAAAATGGAGTGGAGTAACAGTATTAATATTTCTGCTCTACACACAATACACTTCTGTCACGTACCCAAGTAAATAAAGAAATACATTCTGATATTCCGAGGAAGAAGACTGAGGTGAGGAGAGGGGCAATTGATTGTTTTCTAAGGTTGTTAGTGGAATAAAGAGGCAAGAGCAATGCCAGGCGTTTGAAAGGGACGTCGGGTAAATGTGCTTGGAGTCAACTGATCAGTTGTGCGTTCCTATGGTTGGTTACTGGGGGGTACCGTGAGTGCTGCCCTGGTAATGATAGAATTTTATTAAAAAATTAAGTTAGAGAACAAATTCCTTTTTGTGATCCGTTATTGAAAGGTTAAGTGCATGCTCATCAGACACAGGACACTCTTTGGCCATTGGGCAAAATTTGGGGCTTTGGGAAAATTAATGGCAATCCAACGTCACATCATACTTTGAAAAAGGTGAAAGAAAATATAAAGGGTAATAGTATAAGCAAGTCAGTGAACATGATATATACTCAGGGTCACATCAGTTGAAATAGTGGCTGTAAAGAGGAAAAAGAAGAAAAACAATATATACAGAACATAACAATATCTATATAAAATAACATTTTATATGTAACATATACAATAATACATTCATATATTTCATAATTACTAAGGAGCCTAAGTTCATTTCATCTGTTTACTTATATCCAGCCTTATTTCCCTAGAAATGCATACAAAACTACAAAAGAAATATTTGAGAGGGGTAAAGAAGATAGAAAATATGGATAGTAAAATAATAAAGTTAGGGATATACTCACCCTGAAGTGATTGATATGATTCATCCTGAAAAGCTGTTACAAGTGGAATAAGATTTTGGAATAAACTTTCAAGAAACCAAAGTAAAGAGGGAAGTATGATTATTTATAAGATTCATAATATCAATGAGTTAAAAAAAATCTGATCAAAAGAAGTTACAAAAAGACTATGTAGACTTGACATATCTCTGGGGAAAGGCTGAATTTTTAAGAAAGTGTTAAAATATTTGGTATCATTTGGAAAATTTCCTGCCATTTCTTAATACCACTGTGGATTTAATTCACATGAAAATGGCCTCTCAAAAAGCTAAGAATTTAAAAGTATATTGCACATGATTAATAATATAATGCACTAATAAAACAGATGATATTTAGCTATATCAAAATTTTACTGAAATTTAATGTTTCTTGTACAAAATCAATCAGTCATGGACAGTAGAAATATGCTTCCAATGCTCACACTGTCAAAGTTTTGTATGTGTGTATGTGTAAGACACAGTCCTGGGGTTCAGAATGTAATTGAACTTCTCTAAGTCTTTTCTGTAAAATTCTGGAAATTACAATACCTATCTCCAAGGATTTTGTAAATGTTACATTTCATAATGTTTGCAAAGGTGCTTTTAGTTATTCAACAAACATTTACTAACCATTACTCTGCCCCTAACTAATGGATACAAAGATGGAAAAGACAAGTCTCTTCCCAAAGGGAATTCACAATCTTGTCAATTTAAACATCTTCCACACAAATAAGACAGGGTTATTTAGGATCCAATAGAATTTTCAAGTACATTTCTTAGAAAACTAGCACTGTGGGACTTTAATAGTTGACACATGCAAGAAAGAAATGTATGCTCCAATAAGTTCATGTTAAATCAGTTTTTTTCCTTAGTAAAAAAATGAATGTAAAGCACATAGGACAATACCTAGCACACAGTAAGCAATTACATTTTAATTATTATTATTTAGGCCCTAGCACAGAACTTGGCACATAAAAAAATGCCTGTGGTAGGCTGAATAATGGCCCCCAAAGACATCAGGTCTTAATCCATGCAACCTTTAAGTGTTACTTTATATATACTTTATACTTTTTTATGGAAAAAGGGTCTTTGCAGATGTGATTAAAGATTTGAGATGGGGAGATTATTTTAGATTATCTGAGTGGGCCCTAAATACAATCACAGGTATACTTACAAGAGAGAGGCAGAGGGAGATTTGACATAGACAAGAGAGGTGATAGTAATATTACCCCAGAAGCAGAGACTGGAGTGATATGACCATAAGCCAAGGAATGTTGGTAGCCACCAGAAGCCAGAAAGAAAAGGAATGAATTCTTCCCTCCAGAGGGAGACTGACACCTTGATTTTGGCCCAGTGAAACTGATTTTGGATGTCTGACCTCCACAACTGTGAGAGAATAAATATTTTTGCTTTCAAGCAACCAAATTTGTAGTAATTTGTTACCATAGCCACAGGAAATGAATATAGTGCCTAATAAATGGCATTAAACTAATCACTGGATTACACATGTGGCACCAAGAAATATGACTTATAAAGGTAACAAACTGGGGCTTCCCTGGTGGCACAGGGGTTGAGAATCCACCTGCCAATGCAGGGGACACGGGTTCGATCCCTGGTCAGGGAAGATCCCACATGCCACACAGGAACTAAGCCTGTGTGCCACAACTACTGAGCCTGTGCTCTAGAGCCCGTGAGCCACAACTACTGAGCCTGCATGCTGCAACTACTCAAGCCTGCATGCCTAGAGCCCGTGTTCCGCAACAAGAGAAGCCACCGCAATGAGAAGCCCATGCACCGCAACAAAGAGTAGCCCCCGCTCACTGCAACTAGAGAAAGCCCGCATGCAGCAGCGAAGACCAAACTCAGCCAAAAATAAATAAATAAAACGAATAAACTTATTTAAAAAATAAATAAATAAAGGTAACACACTAATTGCAATTAAGATGACATAATTAGATAAGACAAAATTTTAAGTTGTGAAAGGGAGAAAAAACGAAAACCTTAAAGAATCCTACCAAATCTTCAGCCAGAATTAGAATAAATTCCAAAAAGGTAGGTCTTCTAAACTTTTTTAGAATAAACACTCATTTTTGCACAATTTATTATTGAAAATTTGAAGCATACCGAAATTTAAAGGAATTGTTTACTCAAAGCCATTATTCACCACCTAGATTCCATAATTAACATTTTTCTACATCTGCTTTATCTCAGATGTATCCCATCTATTTCTCTATCCACCCAGGTATCTATCTATCCATTCTTACTTTTTAATGCATTTTAAATTTAAGTGCAGACATCAGTACATTTCACCCATAAATACTTTATCATACACATTATTAAAGTTCAATGTTTATAATGGTTCTCTTTAAAAAAAAAAAAAAGTTTTACCTGCTGTGAAACACACAAATCTCAAATGCAATCAGGTTTGACAAGTGCATATATCTGTCTACCTTGAACCCCTATCAGATCTAGACTATTCCTAGCACCCCACCAAGTTCCCTCATGCCCCGCCTTCCAGTCAATGCCCATACCCACCCACAAAGGCAACTACCATTGTATACCATTGTATATGTTTTGTTACTTTGTTTTATTTTACTGTAGCTTCGTTTTTTTTTTTTTTTTTTTTCGGTACGCGGGCCTCTCACTGTCCTGGCCGCTCCGGATGCGCAGGCTCAGCGGCCATGGCTCACGGGCCCAGCCGCTCCGCAGCATGTGGGATCTTCCCGGACCGGGGCACGAACCCGTGTCCCCTGCATTGGCAGGCGGACTCTCAACCACTGCGCCACCAGGGAAGCCCCGTAGCTTATTTTTGTCTGTTCAGAAATTTCATAAAAATAGAATCATACTTGAGTAACTTATTTTTACTCAGTGTAAGAGGTTGAGATTCATCTATTTTGTTTAACATTTCAGTAGTTTTTCCTGATTGTACCTTTCAGTTGCCAAGAGGCATTCTATTATATGAATATAGCATAGTTTCTTTATCCATTCTTCTCTTGAAGGGCAGGTGAATTGTTCACAGTTTGGGGGGAATTCATTAATAACAATGCTAGGAACATTCTTATACAGTCTTTTCGTGGACATATGCTTTCATTTCTCATGGGTAAAAACCTGGGAGTAGAATTGCTAAGTCACAGAGTATTACAAGTATGTATGTAGTAGATGAATGAATTTCCTTCCAAAGTTGTTATACCATTTTACATGCCCATCAACATCTATGAGAATTGTAGTTTCTTCAAATCCTCACCAATGCTGATGTTATCAGGCTTTCAGCCATTTGAGTGAGTATGTAATTAAGACCATTCTAAATTAAAAAATTCAAAGATCCCATCATGATAATAATAGTACTCTTTTTTTTGTTTTTTTTTTTTGCGGTACACGGGCCTCTCACTGTTGTGGCCTCTCCCGTTGCGGAGCACAGGCTCCGGACGCGCAGGCTCAGCAGCCATGGCTCACGGGCCTAGCCGCTACGCGGCATGTGGGATCCTCCCAGACCGGGGCACGAACCCGTGCCCCCTGCATCGGCAGGCGGACTCTCAACCACTGTGCCACCAGGGAAGCCCCTACTCTTTTTATCTTTTAAGAAAATACACAACACTAAAAGATAGTTAGAAACTGATCAATATTTTAAAATTTATTTGTATATTTCCAGAATTTTTTTAATGCACGTGATATAAAAGTACACATACATGATATAATTTATTCATTAAGCAGACAATGCTCACTGCAGACTCTTTGCAATAGCCTTCTGGCCCAGATGCAACATTCCATCTGCTTGTTCTTTGGGATATCTTCAAGGGATATCTAATTCTATCTCGTCTATCATCTTATTCCAAGCACCTGACTATCCAACAATAACTAGATAACTTCAGGAAAGGGATCTCAGACGGTTCTTAGCCTTCAACGTTATATGCTGTCTTCCACGTTATCTCTCATGAGTTGAACTAAAAGTTAAAAACCAATATAAAATCAGCCCAAAAACTATGATCTCCTTGATAAGCATCAAGCTTTTCATTTAAGGTTCCTACCCTAACTGAATATTTGGTGAAAGACATTATATAATGTTGTGCCTTAAAAGGTAGACTGCTTATCCAGTCACCAAGAGCATTTTTTAAAATGTGTTGCCGTAAACTGGGTTAGGATTCTGGCACTAGTCAGCATATAGTAAAAGCTGGATACCATGGACCTTTCAGCAGAGTCTTCCTCAATCTGGGAAAAAAAATAATGGAACTGCCTTTCTTTTAGTGTTACTAATTATCTAAGTGAATTGCCCGATTTTAAGTAACACACAGTCTGCTGATTTTCATAGCTACATATACTGCACATAAAATAAAAGACTTCACCAAAACATGCTGAAAACCATGGAAGTTGCAAATGAACATAAAGATGCTTAGTACTGCTGAAGAGAAAAAGTCAGTGTTTTTCTCTAATCGTAAGTAAACAAAGAACAAAACAGATCAAAGAAAATTTAACCTGACAGTTTATCTTTTTTCATTCCATTGTAAATTTTATTTTTGTCTCACATAAAATGATTCACCTATGATCGAGATGATTTGTGTTAAGCAACCAAACATTAGGTATTTAAAGAACTCTTTGTAAACAAAGCCCCCAAATAGGATCAAGGAAAGAGTCACACATCTCTTAAAGCATTTAGTTAAGGTTCAAGACATACAAAAGTTCGTGAACAGCCATATTAACATTCTCAAGCACAGCATAGGTTTCTATATTTGAGGATATCTATTAGATCTGAAAGATCTTTTTCATATATAATATAAAAATAATGAAGATATTAATAACATTGGGCATATTACTATAAACCTCACATGACCAGTCTGATATTCAATGAGAGGAAAAGATATTATACCTTGATTTCAAAATATAATATATAAAAACATAGTAAGAATTATATAACCATTATATTATTTTTCAAAAGTAATATTTAAAAATGGAAACCACTGAGAAATAATTGCAAAGTTACTGTATGAAAGCCTTTAAAAGTTATTTTATACTTTTATATTATTCAATTACACCATATAACTTTTAAGACATTCAACTTAATTCTTTTCGAAGTAAACTTTAAACACTGATTAGAATCAATGTCTGTAAATCCCTACAAAGGGAGAATAAATGCATGTTTATTGCAAAAATTAATACAGAGCCCAAATCTATGAGTTTGGGAATCTCTCTTAATAGCTAGTACAACCAATGTCAAACATTAATTATAAAGAAACACTCAGAATTATTTGGGGTTGAAAAAAGTTTTAATGGCCAGCAGGTTGTGTATTCATACAAACTGGGTACAGCCACATTTGTTACTGAGCCTACCTTCCAACATCCATGCCCAGTTACCCTGAGTCTGGTCTTTAGCCAAACACCTAATTCCTCTATGCTTGGAATCTTCCATTTTATTGGCTTATCCAGGCCAGATTAAGGCATGTAGAGGCCATGAGTCCTGGAAAAAAATATGGTTCCTCTTCCATCTCTAATTTCATAATACTAATTTAAAACTCCACTAAACTGCACAGTTCATGAACAAAACACCAAACTCTAATTTTAATTTTTTTTCTCAGATTGTTGATGCTGTCCTTCTGGGGGTGATACACTAGGCATGTGCTTGGTCTGCTTAATGGTAATCCAGCAGAATGCCAGACTTGTACCAACCTACTGCTATATCCTTCACTGGAAACCTCTATGCCCCTGTTTTATGGACCAAGATGACTTTGGCACATTTCTTTTGTTCAAATTTTGTCCCCCATTTATTTCTTCCATTGTAGCTTGAAACCCTAGATATTGACTTCTGGCCCCCAAATTCTACATAAGTCTATCTGACTTGGCCCACTAAACAGAATTATTACATAGATAGTTTCTCAAAACACTAAATTTTTCATGTACTTACACCTTACCAGAGTCACAAATAGGCATCCTAGCCATAGTCTGTGTGGCTGAGTCAGTGTTTTAAACAAACCTGTGAATATGAGTGTCCTTAGATCAGACATGCATTCTTCAGTTGTTACAGTCCCCACTATTCCCCAATGATTACATTTGACCCACTTTACTCATTTACATTCTATGTTTAGTCAGACCCCAGCAGTGGACTCTTCTCACACTGACAGTTGCTCTTGACTCCTAGTTTTTCCTCCCTCTGTTGTGACCACTGTATGAAGTATATGTCATCACCCTGACCTGACTTCAAGTCTGATCTGACATGGGGCCTATGCTTTACTCATCCTTGATGAGATGCTCAAGACAGCTTTGTTGAATGAATGTGTGAAGGATTGGTACACACTGATAAGACGAGTCATGCTCTTATATATACTTGGAATTCTGAATAAAAATAGCAAATGTACCACTTTTAATAAGCATATGTCAACAAAGCAGAACATTATTTTCAGGCACAAGGAATGAATTACTTACAGTTTTAAAGAGAAATATCTATGTAAAATCTGTCTAATAAAAAGGATGAAGAGCATGTATTAAAATACAGAGGGACTTAAAGGGAAAAAAACTGTACATGAAGATAGGCAGACTTTAAAATATAAATAGGATAAGAATGTGCAAAGGAAACATAAAGTGGATTTTGTTGAATTTCCCTCAGCAAACATATCTCCTACAATAGTTAAGCCAAACTGATTGAGAAGACACTAGAATACTCATCCTTATGTAAGCAAAAGAAGCAACAAAAACTGTAATAATTTCTTTCGTAAATGCTATGGCTATTGAAAATTACAAACTGCCATGAATTTCAAAGAACTCACTTTATATTTCTTGATGTTGCAAAAGAAATGTTTACCTATTTACCTAAGGGAAATAAGTTTACTTTCTATAAGTTCCACTACAGGAAAAGGAAAATATCACAATTTGTCAATGTAAGAGTAAATATCACAGTAAGAAAATAAACATGGGTTTTATAAGGTATTATTTTCAAAGAAGGTTGATGTGGTAAACAACATAGCTCAAAAGTACTTTTTATTTAAAATATATACCCTTTAACATTCATTTGCTTATAGAATTAAGACAGTATGTTTACTGGAGGGGTCTGGTACACACCTAACTATTTTTAGTGTAATTTAGAAATGTCACTGCCTTCAAGAGGCAGAATGGGTGCTCTGGAGCACAGACTCAGTAGTCTCAGTTCCAGAGACCAGACCAAATCCAGGCTTGGGAACCTCAACAAGTTATTTAGCCTCCCTGTGCCTCACTTTCCTTATCCGTACAGTGGATGTAATAAGAACATCTACTTCAAAAGGCTTTTGTAAGGATTAAAAGAAATGATATATATATAAAGTGTTTAGAACAGTGCCTTGCACAAATTAAATGATACATATCTTAGCTATTATAACTTAATTTAAAATTTCCATTATCTCTAGATAATATGTGCCTCCTGATTTAATATAATAAGAGCTATCCAGCACTCCAGCACTACCTATGCAGTATATTGCCCCCAAACCAGGAACCTAAATTTAATCGAGACTCTAATTTATCTATCAATTTATAGACAATATATGGGGGTGGGCAGGTAGCAAAACATATTGAATGGCACCATAAGAAGATAATCAGCTAAATGCAGTATGAAAGAAATTTTGCAGGACAAACAATTCATGTTCTACAACAAATGAATGACAGGCAAAAGAAGAGTAGTATTATTCATTAAAAGAGACCAAATGCAACATGTAACCTAGTTTGGATCCTAATTCAAATAAATGAGCTGAAAAGAGGCTTCAAGAAATTATCATCATGTTCATTAGCTGTAATAATAGTATTGTATGTGTGCATTAAAAAAATCTTCATCTGTTAGAGATAACTGAAGCGTTTCCAAATGGTAATTTGTCCAGAATTTAACTTAAAATACTCCAGGAAAAAGTAAGTTGCAGGAATCAATCAATAAAATAAGGGGCTTCCCTGGTGGCGCAGTGGTTGTGAGTCCGCCTGCTGATGCAGGGGACACGGGTTCGTGCCCCAGTCCAGGAAGATCCCACATGCCGTGGAGTGGCTGGGCTCGTGAGCCATGGCCGCTGAGCCTGTGCTCCGCAATGGGAGAGGCCACAACAGTGAGAGGCCCGCGTACTGCAAAAAAAAAAAAAAAAACCTTCCACAATAAACATAAATTAAAAAAATTCATTATCTTGTGTGTTTGTCCTCAAACCTACTATGCCTATCATATTTGTTATTCTGATTGTGCAATTTAACTAAATGCTACTAAATTTAAAATTTTAAATTGTGCAATTTAAAATTGTGCAATTTAACTAAATTAAATGTGAAAGTGAAAAATAATTATTTTTATAAAACTACACTAAATGCTTCACATATATTTGATAAAAGTCATTAAAATGATTTTAATTAGGTATGAAATGATTTAAAAGTTTAGGAGAATCAAACATCTTTTACAACCATAATGGTATGAGACTAGAAATCAACAAGAAAAAAATTACAAAACCCACAAACTGGAGTCTAAATAACATGCTACTAAACGACCAATGGGTCACTGAATAAATAAAAGAGGAAATTTTAAAAATACCTTTAGACAAAATAAAATGTAAACACAAAAATCCAAAATCTATGGGATAGAGCAAAAGTAGTTTTAAAAGATAATTTTATAGCAATACAAGCCTACCTTAAGAAACAAACAAAAAAAACCCTCAAATAAACAATCTAACCTTACAACAAAAGGAACTAGAAAAAGAACTAACAAAACTCAATGTTAGTAGAAAGAAAATTATAAATATCAGAGTGGAAATAAATGAAATAGGGACTAAAAAAACATTAGAAAAGATCAATGAAACTAAGAGCTGCTTTTTTAAAAAAATAAACAAAATTGATAAGCCTTTAGCAAGGCTCACCAAGAAAAAAAGAGGTAAGGCCCAAATAAATAAAATCAGAAATGAAAGAGGAGAAGTTAAAACTGACACCACAGAACTACAATGGATCATAAGAAATTATGATGAGCAGTTATATGCCAATAAAATGGACAACCTAGAAGAAATTGATAAATTCTTGGAAATGTACAATCTCTCAAGATGAACCAGGAAGAAATAGAAAATATAACAGACTGATTACCAGTAATGAAATTGAATTAGTAATTTAAAAAAACTCCCAACAAATAAAAGTCCAGGACTAGATAGCTTCATACGTGAATTCTATCAAACATTTAGAGAAGAGTTAATGCCTATCCTTTTCAAACTAATCCAAAAAATTGAAGAGGAAGAAATGCTTTTGAACTAATTTTACAAAGCCAGCATCATACCAATACCAAAACCAGACAAAGACGGCACAAAAAAGAAAAAAAAAAGAAAGAAAATCACATGCCAATATCCCTGATGAATACAGATGCAAAAATCCTCAACGAAATATTAGCAAACTGAATTGAACAATACTCTAAAAGGATCATGCACCATGAGCAAGTGGAAATTATGTCAGGTATGCAAGGATGGTTCAGTATCCACAAATCAATCAATACAATACACAACATTAAAAAATTAAAAAATAAAAATCATATGATCATCTCAGTGGATGAAGAAAAAGCTTTTGACAAAATTCAGTATCCATTTATGATTTTTAAAAAACTCTCAGCAAGGTGGATATAGAGGGAATATTCCTCAACATAATAAAAGCCGTATGTGACAAATCCACAGCCAACATTATACACAACCGTGGAAAGCTGAAACCATTTCCTCTAAGATCAGGAACAAGACAAGGATGACCACTCTCATCACTTTTATTCAACAAAATATTAGCAATCCTAGTCATGGCAATCCCCAGACAAGAAAAAGAAATAAAAGGAATCCAAATTGGAAAGGAAGAAGTAAACTGTCACTGTTTGCAGAAGACATGATACTATATATAGAAAGTCCTAAAGATGCCACCAAAAAGCTGTTAGAACTAATAAATGAATTCAGTAAAGTTACAGAATACAGAATTAACATACAGGAGTTCAGATACTTTGTTATTAGTGTATAGAAATAACAAACTATCAGAAAGAGAAATAAAGAAAACAGTCCTATTTACAACAGCATCTAGAAGAATAATATACCTAGGAAAGAATCTAAGGAGGTAAAAGACTTGTACTCTAAAACTATAAGAGACTGATAAAAGGAAGTTGAAGACAACCCAAACTAATGTGTTTATGAATTGGAAAAATTAACATTGTTAAAATGATATTACCCAAAGCAATCTACATATTCAATGCAATCCTTATCAAAATATCAATGGCATTTTTCACAGAATGAGAACAAATAATTCTAAAATTTGTATGGAAACACAAAAGACCCCAAAAAGCCAAAGCAATCTTGAGAAAAAAGAACAAAGCTGGAAGTGTCACACTTCCTAATTTCAAATTATACTACAAAACTACAGTAATCAAAAACAGCATGGTATTGGCACAAAAACAGACACATAAATCAATGGAACAGAATAGACAGCCTAGAAATAAACACCCACTTATATGGCAAGTTAATCTATGTCAAAGGAGGCAAGAATATACAACAGGGAAAAGACAGCCTTCTCAATAAATGGTGTTGGGAAAACTGGACAGCTATATGCAAAAGAATAAAACTGGACTACTTTCTCACACCATATACAAAAAGAAACTTAAAATGGATCAAAGACTTAAATGCAAGATGTGAAACCATAAAATTCCTAGAAGAAAACATAGGCAGTGTGCTCTTTGACATGGGTCTTAGAAATATGTTTTTGGATCTGTTTCCTCAGGAGAGGAAAACTGAAGCAAAAATAAACAAATGGAACTACATAAAACTAAAAAAAACTTTTGTACAGTGAAGGAAACTATAAACAAAACAAAAAGGTCCCCTACTGAATAAGAGACAATAGTTGCAAATGATATATCCAATAACAGGTTAATATCCAAAATATACAAAAAAACTCACACAACTCAATATCAAAAAAAACAAACAACCTGATTAAAAAATGGGCAGAGGACCTGGATAGACTTTTTTTTTTCCCCCAAGAAAAGGCATACAAATGGCCAACAGATACATGAAAAGATGTTTAACATTACTAATCATCAGGGCAATGTAAATTGAAACCACAGTGAGATACCATCTCACACCTGTCACAATGATAGTAAGACAACAAATAACAAGTGTTGTTAGGGGATGTGGAGAAAAGGGAACCCTTGTGCACTGTTGATGGGATTGTAAATTGGTGCAGCCACTATGGAAAGCAGTATGGAGATTCCTCAAAAAATTAAAAATAAAACTGCCATATGATTCAGCAATTTCACTTCTGGGTACTTAATTGAAGAACACAAGAACACAAATTCAAAAAGATATCACCCACTATTCACTGCAGCATTATTTACAATAGCCAAGAAATGGAAATAACCTAAGTGTCCATCAATAGACATATGGATAACGAAGATGGTATATATACACACAATGGAATATTACTCAGCCATTAAAAAAAAGAAATCTTGTCATTTGTGATAACATGGATGGATATAGAGGGTATTATGCTAAGAGAAATAAATCAGACAAAGACAGATACCATATGTTCTCACTTATACAAAACAAAAATATAGATCCAGAAAACAAACACGTGGTTGCCAGAGGGAAGGGGAGGCGAGGAGAAAGAGGTGAAGGGGATTAAGAGGTACAAATCTCCAGTAATAAAATAAATAAAGCAACAAGGATGTAATATACAGTATGAGGAATATGGTCAATAATAATCTAATAATTTTGTATGGGAACAGATGGTTACTAGATTTATCATAGTGATCATTTCATGATGTATGTAAATGTCATTAGTTAAGCCAAGCAAGCAAGCAAAAGCAAAAACTTAAAAAAAATAAATAAAATGTTTAGGGAAAGGTCTTTAAAATTTAAAAGGATTCTATTTATATTGCTTTACAAGTATCTTTCTCACCCCACTTCAATGCACTGAAAATTGGAAATCACCGATGATGCAATTGGGGTGTAGTTTACAGAAGAAAGATGACGTGACTCCCATCAGCATGCTCTTATACAAATAAAATGCCTTGGTCCTTCAACAGAATACTCATGAATAAATGGGCATTTATATAATTTTAAATTACGCAAATTCCTTGAATATATTATTTTACAATGCTTCTTACCTTAACTCTTTAAATCAACAAATACTAATCTCCATCAGGGCAGAAAAGAGGGCTTTCACTGAGTTACAAGTTTGCTTCGTTGTTCTTTAATAAAAGTTTTGGACCCCTTTTTTGGTTAACAGAGCCCAAAGGTTATTTATGTTTTAAAATCCTTTTCAAAATATTATTTCAACTATTTAGATTGATTAATTCACAATATAAGATTAAAGTACTATAAAATGAGAAAATGATATGATGTTTTAAAGTTTAAATAATGAAAATCCTATGGCCCAACTATTGTCTCAATAAATATAGTCTAGAAGCTAGAGGCCTTTCCAAATTGCAAAAAGCCATGTTTTGTATTTGACCAAAGACAAAATATACAATAAAATGTACTGATATCAACTAGACTTAATAAATACTATAGCTGTGACAATTTATTTATATTATTCCCATTTGACAAAAGAGTTGGCAGTAGCTTAAAATGAAAGAAAATGTTCATTTTAGCTAGTTATAAAATAAGATGACTTTGAACTTTGCTCTAAAAGGAAAAACAGTGCTTAAAATAGGCTTTCTTCTGAAAGCCAAGTTATGTAAAATATTCAAAGTCACTATTACAAAGTTCCAGAATTTAAATATCTTTTCTATTAAAAATTATCATTCTTCATTAGTACAGTTGAATATCAACACAAGCATAATTCTGAGTTTGATTCATACACTTTGGGGACAACAGTATAATCACAGAAAGCTAACCAAAATCCTGGCCTGTGTGTTCTAATAAACTGAAGTTGGGGGAAAAAAAAAAAAACGGATCTTGATAAAAAATATTTTATCATAGATTTGATTTAAATATAGCCCCCATCTCAAAGCTGTTGGAAATTGAGACAAAAGCAACAGATCAGCATAAAATGAATATATAATTAGTGCCTAAAGCCCCATGCCAGAATTCCTCATCATAAATTTTAAAATGACATTGTTTAATTGTTTATTTAAAAATAGTAAAAATATTGAAGCATATTACTTTATATCTTGGGAAACAAAATAGAAAACTTTATATTATAGTTTCTCTAAGCCAAACTTTCAAAATATTAAAAAATATTTAGGTATAATAAAATCTTGAATTACAAATAAGCACTTACGAATCAGACTAATGCCTCTTGAAAAACCAGCGGACTATATGACTGCCCTCTCAGAGCCACTGGAAACAGTCACCACTATGAGTCTCTGGTCATTTGGAGCTTCTATTCTCACTCTAAGAGCAGTTTATTTATAAAAAGGTAACTGTGGACTTAGTTGTCAACTTTCATACCTTGTTGAGGGGAAACAGATACACATGTAGCAACAACACAAATTAGCAAAACCATTCTGGAGTGTAGTCTAGTATTATTCACTCCTTCATTTATATATTTATGGACCACCACATATGCCTAGGGATACACTGGATCCTAGAATTACAGGATGAACAAAACTAAGAAAGCTTTCAATGAATATGTCCTGTGACCCAGAAATTCTATTACTGCAAATAGAATAGGTTAAATAAATTATGGTATCCACATGCAGGTATGTAATAGGATGATACATATTTTCCTTGACATGTAAAGATGCTCAATTATTATATTAATTGCTAGCTATGATTAAATACTTCTAAATCAGAAAATATATATTTGTAAAATATTTTAAGATTTTTTTCCTTAGTATTTTATATTGAAGGTCTCAACCTGAGAATGTTCCTACTTCCAACAAAGGAGGCTCATGTTTAATCAACTTTCATGACTGAGTGCTAAGTAGGAAGGATTTCTCATACCATGGTGTTGATACAGTGCTGTGCCCAGAAATGGAACTTACAGAAATTCACAGCCTCATACACTCTACAATAAACACCCGATCTATGATCTTGGGCAATGTCACCAATTTAAGCACATCTTAGATGGAACACAGTGTTACCAATGATTTACATGTTTTGAAATCTTTTCTCAACAGTACAATTTTAAGACGTTTTCTGTCTACACACTTAACTCCTACAGGAAATTACAAAATGCCCACCTAACAACTGGCACTTGGAAAGTGAATTATGAATAGATGGCTGCAAGAGACAGAATAAGCAGCAAGGCCTTTAGAGACATACCTGGTAATCTAGATCTCTCTCCTAAATATCCAGTAAGGAAATGGAGATTTATCAGAAAAGACAGGTAACCTATCTACTACCCAAAAGCATTTTGCAAGTGTCTTCAAAACCATTAGTCTATGCAAAGACATCAGATACACAAATGAAAAACTTAGGCAAAAAGTGTTTGACATAATATAAGATAAACATAATACATGTCTCACAATAAATTTTAAAATCTAGTTTTTTTAAAAAAAGGCCTAAGCTTTTTGTACTAAACTATCAAAATCTCCCATCAGAAATTAATTTCAGATTGGGATTGACATATATACACTAATATGTATAAAATAGATAACTAATAAGAACCCGCTGTATAAAAAAAATAAAATGAAATTTAAAAAAAATTTTTTTTTAAAGAAATTAATTTCAGAAGAAAATGCTTTAAAATAATTTGAACAATGGGAGTTCCCTGGCGGTCCAGAGGTTAGGGCTCCATGTTCTCACTGCCAAGTGCCCGGGTTAGATCCCTGATCGGGGGAACTAAGATCCCACAAGCTGTGCAGCACGGACAAAAAAATAAATAAAAAAAAATAAAATAAAATAACTTGAACCAGATTTCAATGCCAATCATATCTTTGCATTATGAAATTGAAAGATTTAATAATGACATATCTTAAATGTGATAGAAGAAATCAGTAGTATGATTTTTCAAGTAAGAATTTACAGCATTAGTTTCCCACAGTTCTAAAATGTAGTTTTTAAGTCAAAAACAGATTTTTTACATCTTTCCCATTTAAGGGTCCCAAAGACATAAATTTTTAACTCCATCTCCCCAAGCTCTATAAATTCTCTTTTTGTAGACTTTCTGATGCATGGATTTGATATATAATTCAGCTAAAAATTAAATGCACAATCTTCAAAAACTCTAAATCTTTTACAGTTGTGCAGTTGAAGATGAAAGAACTTGTACACAAATGCTTAAATTATATAAACCTTCCTATGTAAGATGGAAAACAAGAGGCTCAGTACTGTTTTTTTTTTTTTTTTTTTTTGGTGGTACGCGGGCCTCTCACTGTTGTGGCCTCTCCCGTTGCGGAGCACAGGCTCCAGACACGCAGGCTCAGCGGCCATGGCTCACAGGCCCAGCTGCTCTGCAGCATGTGGGAACTTTCCGGACCGGGGCACGAACCCGTGTCCCCTGCATCAGCAGGCGGACTCTCAACCACTGTGCCACCAGGGAAGCCCTCAGTACTGTTTCTTAAATCCGTCCTAAGGGATTCTATTAAAACAGTATGCTCTTACAAAAGATCCTATTACAGCGATCCTATTACAATCCCATAACAACAGATATTGCACTGGAAACAAAAAGGTTCCTTTGTCAGACTAAAAGTCAATAATAATTTTACCACTACTAAAAATAAGTAACATTTATTGGTACTTTTGAAATTAACTACAGCTCTATTATCTCAGTTTATACTTTAAAACACCATGTAAGGTAGTTTTATCTTCATTTGATGAGTGAGGGGGCTGAGTTATAGAGAAATTAAATCCTGGGGCCAACATAGTATATGTTGGGATAGTTAGTAATAAATTAGTAATGAAATGAGACCAGGTTACTCACTCCTAGATCTAGGACCTCTCTGGTAGACAATGAAAGAATTAAAGTAGCTAATATTAGTGAGCATTCATTAGCTGGTAATTTGTTAAATATTTACTTATTTAATTCTGTAAAATACAACTCCATTTTACCATGTCCATTTTACAATGCAGAACAATGGCTGAGAGTTAGATCTAGTAAGTGGCAGATTTAAACTGAGCTCAGCATGAGTATGATTACAAAGTTCATGCTTTTTCCCTACAAGAAAAAACTTAAAGCTAGAAATAATTCAGAAGCTAAGATAAGCCTAGTACTAGAAGCCTAGTACTTGTCTACATGGACACTTTCTTACATGAGAAAGGGGAGAGGGGAATGAACTCAAAATACCAGGTAAATTTGGGCCTGGTCTGCAGATTCTTAGTATCCTGACATTCCTACAGTTCTGCCTACCCCTGAACTCATAGCCCAATGCCTTCAGGTGCTCCTGCAGAAGTTGCTCCTGGAGGCCAAAGCAAAGTAGAAGGGCAGATTTTAGGAAGAGGAACACTCACTAAATCTGAGGATCATTTAGTTGAATATGTCTGTGGATAGACTGAAAACAGCCAAAAACATCGTTTCTCAGAGCATAGAGACTTTACACACAAAAAAGGGAGACTTCACTCAAATCAATTGGAAAAACACTGCATTGTGGAACCCTCAGATCCTTGGGTCACAATGCATTCAAGCACAGAAAAAGCTTTGAGCAGTACTGCAGAACAAAGGCTTATTTCATTTGGCTTGACCAAGTATTTCCCAAGGGTAAGACCTATTAATATTCTAGGGAACAGCTTCTGATATTTCAGACTTGAGTCTGAAAATAATCTATGAGTATGAAACCCACTGTGCTTTTCTCTTAGGATAATTACTACACAGTGAAATCTTTAGGGCATTATCTCCAAGGTCCACACCTCTAGTGCATTATTCTAAAGGTATAGGTAAGAAATAGCCCCAGGGCAGATGAGACTAAATGGTGTAATCTCTGGATATTAGAACTGGCTGGGCCTTAAAGGTCTTATCATTCCTTCATTTACATAAGAAGAAGCAAGAGCCCTGAGCGATTGAGATCCTGCTCCAAGATCCTAGGACCTTGAGAAGTGGCTGCACTGCTAATGAGAGATGGCCTCTCCTCACCAGGGTAAGGCCATGGTGTCTTAGCAGCACGGCAAGTCAGAGGCTTCCCATCCACTACATCTTGGCATTCTCTGCTGGTCTGACCCAGGGCCAACAGGCAGAAGGCTAAGGAGGTGTTCTGCCTGCTTGCTTTGCTGTTTTGTTCTCCAAAGGAACCACCCCAAACATAGACAGGTTGCAATTTTGAGCATGAAATGTTTACAGTGGGAATATCAGACAGGTGTCTGACATCCTAAGATGTTTGTTTCTAGGCTAATATACCCACAAGTTCCCCCCAACTACTGTATTGACAGGCATTTACAACACCTAAGAGTATTTCTAAATTTTATAAGGATAATTTGAGGTAAAAAAAAAAAAAGTATTTTTTACCATATCTATATAGGGAGGGATTTTGAAGTGGTTTTCTAGGGGAAATAAATACATAGATATCTTGGAATTCAGCAGGAAATTCTAAGTTGCTTTCTGTGATGAGCGGGACTTTGGGAAGATAGATTTCTGAAAAGGATTTTTGGAAGTGTAACTAGATAGTGAGAGACTAGTGGCTAGATAAAGTGCTACTGAGTCAGGGATTATTGAACTCGCCTGTGTGTGGTACTTCCTGCCAGGTGAAAACAGTATATCCCAAAAGTGCTGTGTCCCCTACACTCATGTTAGCGATGGGTGACTGAGAGCTAAGGATATCAAATAATGGGTTGGTTGAACAGCAGAGGAACATCCACGTGATCTCACTGTATCTCTTTACCATTTATAACGCAAACCAGATTAAATTCTTAAGTAACAGAGTTACTGAATCAACTCTAATAAAAGCTCTCATTTCCTCTAACCTCCACATTTAAACCTCTAAATTCTACCACCACTCTCTCAAAGACACAGGCTTCTTTGGTTTTAATTTTTCTCCTTCCACCACCACCTCCACACCTTATGCCTCCTTTCTCAATGTAAGTCAAACTTCCCAGTCATCTCCACTCCCCACGCATGCCTTAAACTAATCTGAACACCACCACCAAAAGTGCAGGAGAGAAAAAGACCTTCTGAGTCCTCATTCCTTTGATTTTCTACATCCCCAGTCCCCTGCCCCATAGACCCAGTGCAAGGCAAGTTGAGAATCACAGACCTACATCCAGTCATCCTTAGAACAAGATGGTCTTCTAAAATTAATATTTCAAAAAACTGCCTATTTTCTATTAATCTCTTACTCATGCTTTTATGACTAATAATCCACATTTGAATTCCATTGAGATCATTTATGTCTTTGGCAAAAAAAAAAAAAAAAAAAAGGAGAGAGATTAAATGAGGAAGGGGCTCGTTCCTGAGAACCAGCCTCACCTGCTACACTGACTAGACCCCAGCCATAGGCTGCCCTTTCTCTGGCCTGCTCAACCATAGCCACAAAACTCTAAAAAGTCTGACCCTGAAAACACTCTTTCTTTCCAGCTGAGTTCTTTTTATAATTTTGAATTTAAAGACATGAAATGAATAGTCATGCTCATGAAGTTTCCCTCTGTTAGCGCTCATTTTTGTTATGGCACCATTTCCCCTGACTGGGCCATGACAAAAATGTGCTAGTACCAATTTTTACTCTCCACAATTGTGTCACTCTTCAAGCACAGCATATAAACGGATATCCAGGTCAAGAAATCCTGAGTATTTTCACAGATATATATTTAATTAAAATCACAACTTTCATTGTTGCAGGTGTGGGCTTCCTTCAGTCATTTTAGCTCTCTAGGCTTCATTTTTCCTACTTTAAAAAAAAAAAAAAAGCCAGGGGAAACACTACTTATGCATAAAACACTTTGAGCTCCCCAGATGAAAGCCAGAATATATAAGTGTGATGCATGTTTATTGCCTCTTCTCTGATGAAAAGTGGCAGCCTTCTGCTTGAACTGGGATTAGAAATTCTGACTATAACGGAGAAGAGAGAAGCACAAATGAGTAACAAGCAGTCAGAATAAATAAAACTGAAAAGATGGAGAGTACTCCTTTTACAAAAGGAACATCAGTTGCAAAACTTGTGGTTTAATTTGGTATGCTTTCCACTTTTAAAAAATTGGGCTCCGCTGCATGTATAATGAGCTACAAGCAGAAGGTACATTCAGTAGTACATGAATTAAAAATAACCTTTTCATTTGCTTTTCTGTAGCTTGGCATTCCTATATTATTAAAATATAATGTATTAAAGATTAAGTAAGCATATTAGCCTACAGACATCATGCTTATGTGGCCATGGATATGAGGCTATCCAACATAAAGCTAGAAATCCATCTATATAAAATTCACATTTATCATAGTATAGCTATCAATTAAAAAGAATGCAAACTTTTCTAACAAAGTCGGCTATTCCATCCGGGATAAAAAAGAAAGGAATGAGGAGAGAATCACTAAAGAGAGCCACAAATAATTACAAGCTATTCAGTAATTGGGAGAGAGCTGGATTCTATGCTATAGGAAACATTAAATAAACTCCCTAGCTTAATGAAAATTAATATTCTCCATGTAGAATTTAAAATACTAAGGCAATTTTCATACCAATATTTTTGGGGATAATAAAGCATTTATTAAATATTTTTCTAGTATTTATTCCTTTCTATGGTTTAATATCCTTTCTCATTTTTTCTTTTTGACATGTAATACATAAATTTACAGAATATTAAGAGAATGGACAACGAAGTAATTGCAAAGACATAAACAACTTAAAACTATCAAATTTCCAAGGACAGGGCTTTCTTTTCATCTCATTATTATGTAAGCAATACAGGTTCATAAAAGAAAATTTGGAGTTCAGGAAAGTGAAGTGAGAAAAAAAGAATCCTATGAGTCTAATGCAATCAGTAGTCACTTCTTTTATATTTCCTTTATTGTTTTCCAATACCTAGCTTTTTTTGTTTGTGTGTTTATCTTTCTTGTATCTCATACACTGTTATATTAGGGATACAATGTTATACCATGCTCTTTTCAGTTAATATGTCAAGAAGCATTTTATACCCAAAGCATGTGTTTCTTTTCTATTTAGAGTTCATATTTCCTTTCAAAAAGTTGCTTTATCAACGGAAAGTGGACATTCCCCAGAATTTGGTCATTTGTCCTACAGACTGTTCCTCAATGGCTTCACAAATGATGGTGATGGTCTTACTTAGAGCACTCCAAGAAAAGTAGATGTCATAGTGCATTGGTATCTAAACTTAGAGAGGGGTCAGAATTTCTCCTCGTCAACTATCTAAGAATTTAGCCTCATATTTCAGTTACAGGAAAGCCTGAGGTGTGGTTACGTATAAGGTAAAAGCTATTCAGTAACCTCAGCTTAACTTGGTTTTTAAAGATGTGAGCTGTCAATTTCTCTCTTCAGCAGCTCTTCCACCCTCTGGGCCCCTCAGCCTACTGCTGTTAACATGTAAGAAAATAAGAAGCCCAATCTTTGAACTACTATTCCCAATTTGTCAGATTCACCAGTGAAGGATCTGTGTTTGAACTTGTAAGAATGTACAAGACAGAAATTCCTTCATACTCACATTCATTGAAATGAATAAAATTCTTCCTTATGTTTAAGAAAATTAGGTAAGATGGAAATCACACAAAGAGGAAGACTAAATTGAAAATTTGGGAAAAAACCAAACCTTTACTTTTAAAATGACATAAAATCAAAACAGACATTTACAATAGATGTGTCTTGTTTTCTCCATTGTTCTCTTGGATGAAAGACAATAGTGATCTTTTTAAAACAGTTTGCTATGAACAAACTTTATCATCTACTGATGCATTATTTCTCAATTTTTTTCTCTTATTATCTCTCAGAGATAAATGGCAATAACAAAGACACATTAAAATGACACTAAGAACAGCGTTTTATAGTTTTAATTATTTTTTTCTGTTTTTGCAATAAAAATGATGTGGTATGTTTGCATGTCTTATATATTGAGAAGCAATAACACTGTTTAAAAATTCATAATTGTGAAGATAATTTTTACTTGATATTTTAAATATGAAACAGATTGCTTCTGGTCCCTAATATTATAGCCCTGTTTACTAACATATATTGTAGGCACACCTATATTTATGTCAGTCACTTACTGTGCTTTTTATTCTGTTCTGAGGTATTCTGCATAGAGATAATATTCACTTACGAGTCCATCAAGTGTTTTCTCTTTCTGAGAAATAATTTCACAGTTTGTAATACAGATAAACGAGCACTCATTTTCCCAACTTCTCTTGGATTTGAACTCAGTCTAGCCTATGAAGTAAAAACTGAAGACCTGAAATGAAAATCTGAGACAAGGGAGACTGTGGATGGGCAGTGAATGACATGTGCCTCCAGCCCTGCTACAGTCATGGAGGAGAGGGGGCATCTGCGGGTGCCCAGCGGAGGCCTGGCAGGCGTCTCAGGGGCAACACTTCATGTAGGTCACTGCAGTCAGGACCTAGTCCCTACCTTCGCACTCCAGAAATGATTTTGTGCTTAAATTAAAACTGAGAAGGCTCTCTGGGATAAACCCATGAAAATCAAATTCCTATAGAGTGCTAATTTATTAATTTAGAATGACACATTACTGTAATGCAAGCTGGATCTCTGGCCTTGTCAGATTAGTGCATTCTCACCCACACAGAAACTGACAGTACAGAGTTTGCATCATGGACAGAGCTAAACCTAAAGGGCTTGGTGATTTTATCTCAGCATTCCTAGGCTTAATCTATTCAGAGCAGTCTTTCTTCCTACAACTTCATTCTGTCAGAGGTTCTCAACTGGGCTGCTGCTTTTTAATTTTAACTTTTTAAACATAATATTAATTTTTTTTTTTTTTTTTTTTTGCGGTATGCGGGCCTCTCACTGTTGTGGCCTCCCCCGTTGCGGAGCACAGGCTCCGGACGCGCAGGCTCCGGACGCGCAGGCTCAGCGGCCATGGCTCACGGGCCCAGCCGCTCCGCGGCACATGGAATCCTCCCAGACCGGGGCACGAACCCGTATCCCCTGCATCGGCAGGCGGACTCTCAACCACTTGCGCCACCAGGGAGGCCCCAAACATAATATTAATTTTAAACATTCTATTTACTTCTAGATGGGCATTACATTTAAATGATACAACAGTAAGATAGTGAAAATGAAGTCTACTTCCTTCTTCTATTCCTAGATGCCCAGTATCTTTCCCTGGAGGCCAGCTACACTACTAGCAATTTCTTGAGTAGCCTTCCCGAGATAATCTATGTACTTATAAATATATGCCATATGTGTGTGTATACATATACGTGTATCTTACATATATATACAGATACATATGTATCTGTGTATATATGCAATTTGTCTGTCTATAAATACCATATGTTATTTTGGCATTTTTTTTTAAACTTTCCATATACAGAACTTTTTAGTTTTAAAATGTACATTGGACATATGAATAACAACAAACATCCTTAAATATTATTTTACTCATGTGAGAGTTTATCTGTTAGATAAATACCTTGAAATGGAATTCTGGGTCAAAAAATATGCACATTTTTAATTTGAAAAGTACTGCTAATTTTTGGTCATATTTTATAATGGTTAAAACTTGGAATTTAAAATCACAACATGGCAATTAACTTCTTGCATGTCGTGACCACAGAATGGTTTACTGTGAATTTTTACAGAAGGGAAAGACAATTCAAATTCAATAAATTTTGCTTCTAGTCTCCCTCTTATCCTCAAAGGTAATAATTCAAAGTGTACGACTGATTACTGAACCCTAGAGAATAGGCCATGAATTACATGAAGTATATGCCTGATAGATGGGAAAGCAAGAAAAATAAACAGAGAGAACATGAAAGAAAAGATTTTAAACTTGGGGTTCAAAAGGTTTCCCTTTTCTAGTAACTTTGGAGTTTCACGGCAAAACTCCTCTCAAGCAAGAGATGATGAGAATAAATTTTTTTTTAAAGTGAGAAAAGTGAAATAAAACTACCAGGGCCGTCTGAATAGGAAATTCTAACATTACCAATACAGTCTCATATGAGGAAGGAATGGCTGTCAAAGGAAATACTGAGGGAACCTGGGGAAGAAAGGTTTCTTAAGAGGACTGGGGACTATTGAAGATCAGGTTTCTGGCAGGAATTTTCAGATATCCTTACTGGTAAGAACTTCTTCCAAATGCTAAGAAGGGGAAGGGAGGAAGAGAAAATGCGCAGACTAAGTTATGAAACTTCAGACCCCAAACCCAAAATGTCTTTATTGAGAACAAGAGCGATATCATGACATTGATTATGAGGAAGATTACAAAATCTTAGAGCTCCTTCACAGTCTGCTAATACTGTTATTAACTAAGTCAATATGTTGGGCTAAAGAAAAAAATATTTTTTAATATCCAAGGTATAGTAACCATTAAAGGTTTTTTTTTTTTTTTTTTTTTGCCGTATACGGGCCTCTGGACGCGCAGGCTCAGCAGCCATGGCTCACGGGCCCAGCCGCTCCGCGGCATGTGGGATCCTCCCAGACCAGGGCACGAACCCGCGCCCCCGGCATCGGCAGGCGGACTCTCAAGCACTGCGCCACCAGGGAAACCCCATTAAAGTTGTTTTTAACATAAAACCTAAATATATAGATTACCTTTTAAATATTTTTAAACTTAAAAAGTCTGGGATATATACTTGGCATGGCCTCATGCATGTATATGACCCTCACTGCCTTATCAGAATACAAAATAAAAGGATCAATCATAATTATAATTTCCATTCTAAAGTGACTTCAAACAACTTATATAATTCTAGAGAACTATAATATAATCTTTAAAATTACCTATATATTGATTTTCTTTAATAAAGCAGAATATAAAATAGGTTTAAATGTATTATTTGCATCTAAAATTTAAGGACAGTGTCAAAATACTGAAGTGCTCTTTTCATTATTTATCATTTTGGAAGGCAAGTAATTACAATTTTCCTCCATTTTATTATCTTTTTTACAAACTTACATATTTTCACAAAACCATCACTTATTTTATAATTTACCTGAAGTGGGATTTAAGAATTTCTCAGTTTTATTCTCAATTATTCAAAATACAACTAATATGCCTTTAGGTTTTCTGATTAGTATATGAAAATAAATGAGATAATTATATCTGAAATTAAATAAAGCATTTGGATCTTGAAAATGAGCACCAAGCATTTAAACATAAAAGCTAAATAATAGTTTAAAGCAAAAATATATCTTACAAATGAAATAATTCAGTTTATCTTCTGAGAATGAATTATTAATTTTCATCTTATATCTACAATAAAGCAAGGTCACAGTATCATATAACTCTGAATCTACACCATGTTTTAAATAGATGTCTTAAAATACATTACTTAGACTTATCTCATGTTTGTTGAATGAATATTCTAAAAGAAATGTGATGGATATCATTAATAATTTATGTAACAGAGAAAAGTTTGTATCATTACCATAACAATATGGATTTTTTGGTACTAACTATATGGAATATTTGAGTCACATAA
This sequence comes from Mesoplodon densirostris, assembly GCF_025265405.1. Lineage (NCBI taxonomy): Eukaryota > Metazoa > Chordata > Mammalia > Artiodactyla > Ziphiidae > Mesoplodon > Mesoplodon densirostris. The sequence continues at coordinate 89,959,123 of NC_082663.1, forward strand.
GATAGACAATATATATACCTCATATCATTTTATTGTTATATGTGTCCTTATTTTATCTTCTCTCCAGCAACATATATATCACTGTATTCCTATTAGTAAGCACCAAACCTCATAAATATTAGGAGTTCAATAATTGATCTCTCAGTGAATACTGAATGAATTAATTGACTATAATATTCAATGTTCAGTTAAAACATGCTAAAGAACTCTTAAAGTAAATGGTAAAATGAGAAAAATTACTATTATACACAACGAGAAAACAAAACCTTAACAGAATAATTATATTGACTAGAATGTTAGTTTCTGTCATCTACAGTCTTGAGGGCCTCTAGATTGCATGAGCCCCTTCCAAGGCCTGGAAGTACTCCTAGCATTGTAGTCACATGATCATAAGTTTCCATAAGATATTTTAACAGTCATTTAAACTATTGCACATTTAGAACGAATTTTTTATTTGTAATTTTGTGTTTGATTTCTTAAGAGGCGGAGGGAAAGTTATAATAGTGGCAGGCTCCACAAACTTGGATCCGCTCCACCATAGTTTCCTATTACACTTGAAGATTCCTGACACAAGAATTGAAAGTAAACCAACATTTGGACAGGTAACAAAGATTTGATTTACAATTATAAATATCTGTCATTTCTTGTTAAAAAATCAAAATATGGCCAATTCTAAGTTATGGGCTAGCACACTACTCTGAAATACAGTTCATCATCTAACAAATCATGTGGTGAGATTTCAATTAGTTATCAGCACATTTTCTCAAATTGCAGTTTTCTTTTCTGATAATTATTCTTGGACATTTATTGACAGTTAACAGCCGCTCTACTACTTCACTTATTTTACTTCATGTGTTGACATTTCACATTTAGTCATATTTTCAGATAGCCTAAGGTACTTGAAGAAAACAGACACTTTGATATTACTTTTTTAATTCTTTATGATTCACTCAGCATGTAAAATATCATCAAGTTGTTGTTTTTGCCTGTGTGATCTTACGTCTCGTTAAAAAATGTGCAGTAATTACAATACACATATAACACTCAATTTTCTGTTAAATATTTTGACATACTTATTCTACCAAAATATCAAAAGTCAACCATCATGAAAGCGCCACGAAATACTTGAGTCAATGTTTTTGTTAAAGCTAGAAAAAAAAAAAAGTTCTCTTTTCACCAATAAAACATAAATACTCCTAATTGCTAACAGACTTTTTTTGACAAGTGTTAGCCCAAAACGAATGCTTACAACCTATGCTGAGTAACGGATGCCTGGAAAATAACATTTACATGGAAATGCTGACACAGTTTTCACCAGAAAAAAATACTAAACTTATATATCATTGCTAGCTTAACAGGGCAATTAGAATACTCTTGGCCTTGGAATGATGTAAGAAAACATTTAAAGAACATCTGATTCTGCTGAAAATAAAACAGTAAGATTTTTGTTAAAACAAATGCCTGAAGGTGTGAGTATGATATTACTTAGACACACACACACATACACACTACACACACGCCACACACACACACCATGGTCTACAGCAAGAAATATTTTGATCCTTTTCAAAGGACATTTTGTTATTTTGGGGGGTAGAAGCTAAGAGAAATAAGAAAAACTATATGGAGAACATGCCCTACAATTTACAACTGAATCATGTTTACTACAACTATTACATCATTTGCTTTCCTTTCTTGTATTATGCTATATCCACATTATTTTGTAGAGTATGTATTTTAAGAGATGGATACTAAAGATTTAGGAGAACAGGACTTAACAGTTTGACTTATAGTAAGGCTACTCTAGAACGCTTATTTTATTTGGAAAGTAGAAACATTAAGAACATACCTTTTTTAAGTCAAGAAGATCAGGAATATGAGTGACGGCCATGTGCAAAGCAAGAATAAGGGAAAAATCATTTTTAAAGGATAATTTTGTGTTATCTGTTACTGTGTTTTCGTGTATGCATCATGCCAACAGTAGGTATAAACAGTAGGTATAAATAGAAAATAAGAACTCATAGAAGAAAGTCACAAAGGAAGTTATCCTCATTAAAAAGCTAGATTCTATAACCGGCAAGTCAGAAAATCACAGAGGTAAACTAAACTTCCTGTTGATTCACTGAGAAAAGGAAGATTATTTTATTTTTCCTGCTCCCTCCCCTCACCTAGCCCCAGTGGTTAGAGTCAGTCAAGAAAGCTGCCTTCCTTTTCTTGGTTTCAAAGGGTGTCGTGCCCCCCACACTGCTGGAAGAAGAAATGAGAGCTGACGACCCCATACAAATATCTTTCTAATTTCAAAACCTTCCTCATGCAGATGCCTGAAACCAAGTTCTACAGTGCTGATAAATGATTTTGTTTCACTTTGTATTCTAGGCTGCTAGATATAATTATTTTGAGGCTAGACAGCACTCCAGTGGTCAAATAACAAAACGAATCTGCAGACTACTCTTACAAGGAGAATTACCCATCTAGATTAGTTGTTGGATTCTTCCTCTACTGACGTCCTAAGATATTTCTTTGGACACATGGCATATATTTCAAATTAAAATATTACGCATTAAAACAGCAGGTTAAGTAGAAGTTTTTCTCCTTATAACAGATTTGTAAATGAATCTATCAATGTTGGAAATCTCACCATAAATTACTCTGTTCACTATGTCATTCCCTTATATCCAATTAGGCCCTACAAAGCCCAATTCTGCAAAACGTTCAATAACACATCTAATCTTAAGGCTCTGATCAGGTTAACGATAGTTTCCTTCAGGATTGCATTCATCTTCACAAAGTGTGGTTGTCTTTAAAAACCACTGTTAGGTTCAGAGACATTAACTTTTAAAGATACTTTTAACAGTTCTTCCCTATTACTAAAAATCTTATCTTTCGTGCTAGTAAATACAAAGAGCGTTTCATGATAGCATAAAGAAAGAAACTGCCATAAAATGAAAACTGAAAAACATACTGTTTTTAAGTTACCAAAAAGGGTTTATTTAACAAGGGTATACTTTATCACTACAAATGCTTTCAACCCATCTCACAAGATGCATCTTCTTTTCCTACTGTCGTTTCTATTGCATAAATCAAAACAGTACTCATTAGGGTAAACCAAACTTCAATTGCAAGGATCTCAGCATTTCTGAAAACATAGATATAAAGATACCCAAGTTAATGTCACTTAATTAAAAATATATAGGTTGCTCTGGACAGTTTTTACTAACTCTGGTCCTTATTATCTGAACTAGTGAGATTAAGATAATTTAGGGCTGAATAGTTCCAGAGTGCAGCAGAGCATAAAGGCCTTCTAAAATAGAGAGGCCCAAATCCAGAATACCCACTACCATGTAACTACCACTGGGAAATGCAATTTTAATTTGCAGGAGGATTTTAAGGAAACTCTTTAGGGTAAATAACAGTGAATCCTAACCAAAAAAAAAAGGAATTCAATAATTTTGCAGATGAAGCAGATAAGACACTGCTACAGCACTTTTAAAACCAGCCAAATGCAGTTTCTTGATTGGAAAGAGCTCTCTGAGCTAATTAGAATGCAAAGCACCTTGAGATAAAATTTCACGAAAGATCGATTTGTGAAAACATTTTTTGTTACTGACATAAAATGCACTACCATCCATAGACGGCGCGGCTAGGACAAACTCAGTCGCCCCACCGAAATTCCCAATGTGTAACTTTTGGCTTGACTGCCAAAACATGCATTTTAATATCCTGTTTTGAAAGTAGGACTACAGGTACTAAGATTTTTATAATTCTATTATACTCAACCTATCTGCATGAAGTTCTCAGGTAAAAGACAATGAGCAAAATCTGTAACAGGAAGTATGTGCTTCAGGACTAACATTTGAAAAACAAAACTCCATCTGTGGGCTTCCCTGGTGGTGCAGTGGTTGAGAGTCCGCCTGCTGATGCAGGGGACACGGGTTCGTGCCCCGGTCGGGGAGGATCCCACATGCCGCGGAGCGGCTGGGCCCGTGAGCCGTGGCCGCTGAGCCTGCGCGTCCGGAGTCTGCTCCGCAGCGGGAGAGGCCACAACAGTGAGAGGCCCGCGTAGAGCCAAAAACAAAAAACAAAAAAAAAAACACAAAACTCCATCTGTGTCACATATCTCATGTGTAGGCTTAAAATTAAACAGAAAACTTCATCTCATTGTTGGCATCTCCAGTTGTGAGGATGACTTAATTGAACTGCATGGGTTCCTCTTTGTGCCAATCTCAATTCAGATCCAAACCGATACCAACCTGATTCTAAGTCTCCTTCCTTATCCACAGCACTTTGGGGTGGAGTTGGTGCTGAGAATCATTCTGTCCTCCTCTAAGCTTGCCCTGAGGTCACAGAGGAAGCAGCTCTGAACACATCCTTCCCAAGCCTAATCTTCAGTCCCCCTGTGATATTGTGATGTATAAGAGGAAACAAATACTTGATCTTCCTCCCTCATTTCTGGCACAGAGCTCCTAAAATCCTTAGACTTTCCAAAGCACTGAGAGATATAAATGTGTTTTTGTTATGATAATGAGGTGACTTTTGGATCCCATTTAAGGAAGGGGCTGATTGCCAGGAGAACCAACCCTGTCACTAGAGGATTAGAACTTCCTGTCCGGACCTCTTCCCCCAACCACCTCTGGGAGGGGAGAGGGGCTGGAGGTTTAATCAATGATTTAATCAATGGTACCAACTTAATGAAGCCTTCATAAAAATCCAAAAGGATGGTGTTTGTGGAGCTTCTGGGTTGGTGAACACGTGGAGATTTGGGGAAAGTGGCCCGTTTAGAGATGGCATGGAAGCTCCTCACCCTCTCCCCATACCTTGCCCTGTGCATCTCTTCCTCCTGGCTGTTTCAGAGTTATATCCTTTTACTATAATAAACCAGTAACCTAGTAAGTAAAACGTTTCTCTGAGTTCTGTGAGCTGATCTAGCAAATTAATTGAATCCAATGAAGGGCGCATTAGAACCTCCAATATGTAGCCAAATCATTCAGCCAAATGCTTCAGCTGGCATCTGAAATGGAGGGCAGTCTTGTGGGACCAAATCCTTCACTTTGGAATTTGATGCTATCTCTGAGTAAACAGTGTCAGAACTGAGTTGAATTGCAGGACACCCAGCTGGCATCAGAGCTTGTTTGTTGGCGTGGGAAAAATCTCCACACATTGGAAGCAGTAATCAGAATCCTTACCTACCTCATTCCAAACCTGACTATTTTTTTCTTCTTATTCCTCTCTCCCAACCTCAGTCAGCCTTTCTCTCTCTCCTGTGTTTCTCCATGCTCCTTTCTCAAATTCTAAAAGAAACTTCCCTTATTCTGTTTTACCCCAAAGTCATTATCACATTTTTCCTTCCCCTTCATGAATACACATCAAATCAGTTAAACTTGCTGTTCCTTGTGTCTCATCTTTCATTTATTCATTGGTACATTATACTCTAGTTTCTAACCCACAAATATTAGATTACAACTCCAGCAAAACTACCTAAGTCACATGATTTCCTAAACCAAAAATCCAGCTTAGGATCTTACCCTAAACAGCTTCCACAGTATCTGGTTTTGCCAAATACCCAATTCATGAAGCCATCTTCTCTTTGGCAGCATCAGATTGGTTCTTCTCCTATCATACTGATTGCTTCTTAGTTTCCTAGCATACGTTTCCTCAGCTCCCTTGAATGGCGTAACCTCATTTATTCCAAGTGATGTGTATATCACTCTTCCCGAATGCCTCCCAAATGCATCCTTGGCCCTGATCTTTATCCCTAATCTTTATGCCTGCAACACTTGTCTAAATAGACTTCAACTGAGATTTAACATGTCTAAAACCAGTCATCATCTATATCCCCTCACACCTTATTTTACCTAACTAAAGTTTAAGACAGCTTACTTGACCAAATGTAAAGAGTTAAGTAAGAATGCTAAAAGAATTCTTACTAACACCCCCAAACCTTCACAATATGTTACAAAAATGAGAGAGTTAATACTGCAAATTCAAGAATGAGCAAAAGCCAAGTCAAGAACAGTTATAATGTCACAATCTGCAGAAATATTCCTAGAGAGGATGACAAGGAAGTCCTCAGCAATATCTTTTTTTTTTTTTTTTTTTTTTTTTTTTGCGTTACGCGGGCCTCTCACTGTTGTGGCTCTCCCCTTGCGGAGAGCAGGATCCGGACGCGCAGGCTCAGCGGCCATGGCTCACGGGCCCAGCCGCTCCGCAGCATGTGGGATCTTCCCGGACCGGGGCACGAACCCGTGTCCCCTGCATTGGCAGGTGGACTCTCAACCACTGCGCCACCAGGGAAGCCCCTCAGCAATATCTTGATCTTAACCACCAACTCATTCTTCGTCAACTCTTCTGCATTAGACATTTCAGATGTCTAGCGGCAGGCTAAGGGTCGCTCAACCTTCTCGACATGAAATATGTTGCATTTAGCAGAAAAATGTTATGGAGCTAAACAAATAAAAGGACCATAACTGAAGTGGAAAAGATTAAAAAAGGTACATGGGATCCCATTCCTAAAACTGTTGAAATACACGTGCTTATTTTCTGATAACCTTCTTTTCATTTACACATATTTTTGCTTCAGGAAGAACACTTTTAGTCCTATGTCAAGTTACAAAAGTTAGAAATCCCCATAAGGCTATATTTTAATGCTACTTCATAGCAATAGCTGGCTAAATGGCAGAGTAAAAAGGACAAAATAAAAAATGAAAAGCTCTGTGTCTATACTACTACATTTGGAACATGAAATCTAGGGAGAAACCACACTTAATGGATAAAGACTGAACTGCATTGATTTTGAAATTTCAGAGCTAGAGTGGTTATAAGGATGGAAGAGAAGAGTATTTTAAACATCTATGAACACCTTGCTTACTTTCTGAAGTAGCTATGAAGACTTGAGATATAAACAAAAAAAGAAAATCTTACTCATGAATTTAATTACCATCAATTATAAGGTACTATCTACAGGGATCTAAACTGAAGTCAAAACCTACCATGAAAAACAGTACATAAGAGGAAATGAATGACAACCAAAACTTAAAAATAAAAAAGTAACTAACCTGTTCTACGTGGAAGGCTCAGCAGATGAAGATGAGAAAACAATATAGCAAAGCTTTATAGCATAAGCTAGTTTCCCTGAAAATCCAACATGTTAAGGACTTTATTAAGGAAAGCATTCAGTACTATATTTATAAAGCATTTTCTATGATGAAATATAATGGAATAACATAAATTCATACTGAGGATTAGGTCAATCTCATGAAACCAGGCACCAGGAGTTTTTAGGTAGGAAAGAAGTACGGGGGGGGGGGAAATGGGGGGGTGGGGTTGGAGGGTGACACGATAACAGCTTCTATACTTGTCTTATAATAAGTCATTGTATGACCAAATCATGCAATCATGCAAAATCAAGTAGATTTGAATCATTTTCTTGTTAGAAAAGTAGGACTGAAAGCTATAGGGTTGCTCATTCATTCATTCTTTATCCAATATTTACCTATTACCCATTAACTGCCAGGCTCTGTGCTAAGTAACAATGAAGATAGCGCCTCTCCTCACAGAAACAGACAAAACTGAGCAACCTGGTGGGTGCTATCACAGCCGTTTGCGAGGGTGCTATGGAAACCTAGGAGAGATGTACCTAACCTAGCAGGTCTCTTTTGTTTAATGTGGAAGAAACGCAGTTAGAACTAGGTTTGGATAAGATGCCAATAGACTGGGTTCCACAGAAGAGGAAGATGCGTTCAGGAATAACTGGAAGCAAGGACAGTGAAGTCCTACTTTCTCTGTGTTTCTTTCCATTTCTCTCTATACATTGGCTTCATTCTCTCAGAATCATTGTCTGCACAACTCAGAACCACGGCTGAGGAAGCTCTGTTTTGACACCTTCCCGGGCTTTACACTGGACTGGCGATCTTGAGCTATGTTTACAGTTGATCCAGAATAATCACTAAACAAGCCCTCTTAGGAACACTACCTTAGAGATCTGAAGCCAAACCCATTTGATGTCTGAGAAGGTGATGAAATGTGAACAGCAAAGGTGAAGTGGTTAGTCCTGGTTCAGCAGGAATTGCACTCCCTGGGCATGCTTACTAGAAAGCTGCGTGCTTCCTAATGGAGCTGGTGTAAACTTTACTGACGGCCTTGACTATGTTGCTGAAAAATAATTTGTATAATGATGAGGCAAAGTGATCCTGAAACTCTCTCCACAAGGGCCTTTTTAGAATTTTAGACATATTCCTTAAATAGGAAGTCTCAAGATATAATTGCTGACTCCTGATTAAAAATAAAAATATAAATAACATATTTGATGTGATGGAAGCCACAGGGTGGAGTTTCAATGTTTTTAAAGACAAGACATTCCTTACCTGTGTTTTAATCCTCAGCATTATAGAAGGACCAGAGAAATTCATTAGAGAAAAATAAAATCTCCTCAAACTCAAAAATTTCATCATTATTAACCTCTGCTTGAAAAAGTTAAATGTGCAATTATAGGCTCACTGGGAAAATATAACCAACATAGTTATAAAATCTGTATGGTTATTTTGTGGGTGCGAGCAATGAGGTTTGAAGGATTATCTCACAGGGGCTTTAGAAGTAGCAAACTTTTCTTGTATTTCTGGTTGCATAAAGCAGGCTTGTCTCTTGTTTACTACCCAGCAGTTGCAATGGGGGTCATTTACACAACAATTACTTAGAAGTAACTCCTTTGAAATGCATTGTGTGATTAATTGACTTGGCTTCAGGAATGCAATGTTGTTTCTACACTGTTGTTCACTTCAACCTAATACCCCCTAGAGCACAGATCCAATTAAGAAACAAGGCAGGGAGGCAGATATTAAGCGAACTATTTCTATATCACACAGGACTTTCATACAGGATTGAACACCACCACCTACTGTCTGCAGGCACTTGATTTATTCAGTGCATCCCTGTGACACTGGGGTTATGGGTGATGGAAATGAATAGGATTTAAAGTAAATGTCTTAGAGAAAAATTAAAACCAGATAAATTTAACTTATTAAGAAGTGCTTTTTAACACAAAAGCCTAAATACAGCTAAAACTTAATCTTCTCAAAGAAATACAAAGGATAATGATCTGGCCTATGGATTATTTCGGTATATAGTGATAGTAGAATTTTCCTCTTCAATGAGATGTTTCCAACCAAACTGGCATGGGGAAACAATCTTTTTCACAAGGATTTTCATTTCCCATTCTTTTAAGGAGAAATCACCTACTTTGTTAGTAGAGGCAAAATCAGGAATCAGCAGAGTCACATACCAAATGCTCACACATTGAGCAGTTAGGGCCTTGCCTCCTCTAACATAAAAAGCACGGGACGGTAACACACAGGGTCTCCTTATAATCATAGGTTCAGACAGTACTCAAGCTTCGCCTGGCAAATAATGTCCCAGTTGTTCCCCCAGGCCCCACTCCATCTGAACCCACACAGCTTCCCTTCCCTTTTTTCTCTCTCCAAGTAACTTTCTACTCTGCCTACTTAGCTATACTCCAGCACCCTCTGGGCTGCAAGTTCATTAAGACGAAAAAGCTTAAGTCCAACTCTCAATTCTACATACAAATTGAGGACAAAAGGCTTCCTGGTGAAACAGATCTCCAATGTTTGTCACCAGCATAAGGCCCCAGTGGGTGAGAAAACTGGGGAAGCAGGAAGCACACAGGCTCAACTGTAATTCCATCTCTGTCCCTACTCTCTGACCTTGGGAAAATTACTCAGCGTCTCCCAGCCAGTTACATTTACATATAAGGACATATGGAAAGTAAGGGTTACAGAGTGTTTCTCAAAGTCCCCTCTGGTAACAAAGCACTAAAGCTGTAATGCAGAAAGAGCAGTGGTTCAACCACGGACTTAGGCTCAGATCGCCTGGTTCAAACCTCAGCTGGGTCACTTCCTAGCAATAAATGCCTGGTCTCTCATCTCTAAAATGGTGATACACCTCATAGCACTGTTATGAAAATTAAATTACTCAGTATTATCAATAAGTGCCCAGGATACTGCCTGACACATATCAAATGTTCTGTATGTGTTAGCTGTCCTTATTGTCATTCTAAAAATTTCCAACCCCAGATTGGTGTGCAGGAGCCACCTGACACTCTGCCTCTGTTGAGAGTAGATACAATTTCACATAGTAGCAATCTTTTCTACTTATTTCAAGTTTTCTTACTTCCTGGAAATCTTCCTTTATAATTTGCAATGTGAGCTAAAACATGAGCCACAATGACAGCCCAGAGTGATCCATTTCACATAATAGCAATCTCTTCTACTCATTTCAAGTTTTCTTGCTTCCTGGGAATATTCCTTTATAATTTGCAATGTGCGCTAGAACATGAGTCACATGAGTCACAATGACAGCCCAGAGTGATACATGAGTTCCTTTTTGGAAAACATCAACTGATAATAATAATGAAAACAAAAACTGTAATAGGAGCATTATTGTTTTGTCTTCAGTCCCTTTTATAGAATTTATTTCCCAACTTTTGATGAACAGATTGAACTATGCTGTGTCCGATCATCTTTGGCCAAAAGTAATAAAAGATTGTAAAACTGAAGTGAAAAAAGTTGAATTCTTACAATACCTAGGGGTAAGTGAAGCCTTTCAGTAGTATCTCAATAACAAAATTTGTTATTTAAAGAAACGTTGTCAATCAGCTACCTGCATTTTTTCAGGAAGGCAACATTATACATCAATATTACAGAAATTTTATGGAATTAATGCCTTATTTTGTCTTTGTCCATGACTGAAAGGGCAGAAAAATATAAGGAAAACCAATGAAAAATATAACCTCCAAATAATCAATATTTAAGAAGGTATAAAATATGAAAACTCTTTAAATGGTAGAAAACATCTACCTAATGACTGTTTTTGGAAAAGGAAAATAAAGTGAGAAACACTAGACCCCTATTCTTATGGCTTCATACACACACACACACACACACACACATATACACACACAAACACACAGTTAAGATATCAACTATTTTGATCACACATATAGGGATACACATTTTCCATTCCTTCCCTAGCTCTGTGTATACTCACAAAACATCTGTGTATACTCTCTAGGATTTTCCCACTCGTGAAACAAAGCATCAGTCTCAGAGTTTATGAAACCATTCAACTATAGACACCTTAAAGTATATGGGAAATGTAAATGTACTCATTAAATATAATTAAACACGACCGAAAATATGTATGGCAGAATTGCACCAAAACAGAGCAGGCAGCCATATACAGAGACCTGGGCCTTGAACCCTGACCAGTTGTCTACAGTTTGGGCAGCAGTGCTTAGCATCATCTGTATGAAGGATCTGTTCGACACCTCAGCTAGGAAAGGTAAAAAAACAACTTTGAAAATGGAAAATAGTTTCAGACTGATTTTCATAAGAAAGGTGGGAAACTCACTGTTTAATCGTTTCTACTTAGCAAATAATTTATCTTTCATATTCTTATAAAGTGGCTTTCTTCTGTGTTATCAGTAAAAACTAACACTGACCTTCCTCCTGGAAGGTTAAACTTTTAGCTTCTGTTTGAAACGCTAGAGTACCTTTTCTCAGAAGAAATGCTACATATACAGGCAGCGAGCAATGAAAAAGAATACACCATCTCTCCGACCCTTCATTAGTCAGAGAATCTTGCCAACAGCAATGCTACTTGTATACGGTATCTGCATGAAAAACTGCTTTCAAAGGTAACCTTGCTAAGGGCTATGTCTTGGCAGAAAGAAGCAAACTTTACTTTTCTACCAGTCAGTTTGCTCTGCATGAGAAACAGGTGTTAAGGTATGAAACGGGGCTCAGAGCAGCAGCAAACTAAAACTCACCCCAAATAAGTTTCATCTGGAAAAAAACACATACTAAGCCTGCAGGGCCGACATGTTTTTGCAAAATGCAAATCATGAAAACTGGTTAAGGGATTAAATGCTCTTTTGCAAAAATGACCATAGAGATTATAATCATTAATTAAAATCAGGTAAATAATTTTCTGAAAGAACTCTCCCTTTTTATCTCATAGGTTTCAAACAGCCTAATGGTAGAAAGGTTTAGTCTCAGAAGAGATTCTCTAATTAAAACTAGAAATCTGGTATAATTAGTAAGTGTCAGTCTGCAATCTCAACCACTTAGTAAAGGCAGAGAAATCAAATGCTGTTGTTTTATAAAAACTCCAATAAAATCTCCGAGAAAATGAAATTTTTATAGCGTCTACTTCCTATCTATACAATAGGTGTCCCACATGGGACTAGGAACTTGTTAAGTGGATAAATATTTTAACACTTACAATTCATATATGCCAGTTTTATTCATTTTTCTTTCTCTCTGGAGTTTCAACTTGGCCCACAAGTCAGCTTTCAGTGATTTAACTGGGGTTTACATTTTTGAATTTTCTGAGCTCCTTGATTCTTTCACTCCCAAATACCCCATTATTATCTCCACGCAGAAGTGAACCAGAGCAAAAGAGACAAGATGAAACTCAACATATCAGTTACAAATGTTGATTCCATTGTCCTGTGTAGTCCCTCCATCCTCCTTCCCTGCATTGGATGTTCCAACTGTATGAAAGCTTCAGTGTTTACAAGTTTAATTTATCCTCCTAGTAACAGCTCAAAGAACAAGGGGAATTGGGTTTTCCGCAGCTAAGTTTTTGGTATATAAGTTGGTCTGTAGTTAAGCACACACAAGTTAGGAAAACCAATTAGTGCTATCAGACAACAGCACAGTCAGGGATAGTTATCAAAACCCCATGTGTCATCATTTGTTGGTGGCTTCCCCTCCCTTTTCAATACCCCTGACTTCTCCTGGGAATCCATGGGCTTCTAGAAATAGACTCTATCCCTGGCTCCAGGAATGGGCCGCTGAGCCTCAGCTAAGCCAGTCAGCGCCTTCAGTACCTATGCCCCTGCACTAAGCTCCCACAGTCCAGGCGGGGTCGTCTCAGTACCGCCTGAGCTCTGCATAGCCCCACCAGATGCTCTTTCCTGCTTTGGCCCAGGTGGTACACAGATGCGAGGCCACAGCTTCTTTTCTACCATCAGAGAGGTCAGCCAGTAGGAAAAGCCTTCTATACCCTGAAGACGACAAAGTCAAGAGAATCCCAGAGAATGGAGCTGAAGCTGCTAGATGAGGAACACTCTGAAGCCCACCCACCCTCTGGGCCTCTGTTTACATGAGCCAATAAAGTCCCTGAATGTTTGAATGAGTGGTTGTTCTTGCTTGTAACACAAAGAATCCAAACCAATATAAATGTATACAGGGTATTCAACTCAATTACATGGAAAATTACAAGATAGGGTGTTAGCGATGAGATGCACTGCTCAGATCTCCCTTCAAACAAGGACTTGCTGCCAAATATGGGGTGGTGAGGGCACCAGCCTCGTCTGTTGACCTGGACTGTAGGGTCAGCCTCGGCTGTTGACCTGGGCTGTAGGGTCAGCCTTGGCTGCAAAGAGCCGGCTCATCCAAGCAGCAGCCTGTAACAGTGGCTGAGGGGTGGGCGGTACACAACGACCTGTCCATTTCAGCCCTAAGCAGGACACCTGGACTGGCAATGCTAGCTCCACAGGGTTGGCCAAGACCTTGGCTGCACCAGCATCACGGTTTGAATTTTCCCTCTGCCCAATCCTCCCTCCACACTTCCTTTCACAGTAGTTGATACCTAATAAACATCTTAGACCCCAACCAACCTCCAACTGAGTGTCTACTGCCAAAGAACCCAACAGTGTCAACTTTCACATTATAACACATCACAACAACTTAAGAAAACAGAAGAAAAATATATGTGTGAAACCACATAAGGAAAATCCTCACCAAATCCCTATAAACAAAATGCATAACAGATTTTCTTCTACCCCACCCAGCCCTCTGCTCTTCCAAACTTTCTTTGATAATACAGTTTCCTTCGGCCACATATATTATAGAAACCTTGGTAAAGGAGTAAGGCATTATTTAACAAATCAGAGTAATACAATTAAGTTGGCTGGGAACCTACTGAAAATTTACAAGGCCTGTGAGCAATGTGATATTTCCCAAGAGTCACCAGTTTTGCTTCTTTTCAAAATCACTTTGAATGTTGCAACAACTTTTTCTCACTATTGCAATTTTTTATGAAAGGAGATTTGCTGTATAATCTGGGTAAGATTTCAAGTATTTAGGTGATAGGAAATAGATGTTTTCAATCAAAATTTGCTGTGAAGCAAATTTCTTTTAAGTGGATCCCATTTTTTAATTAACTGCCATTGTAAAGTTGGAGATCAACTGAACAATAAAAAGATCACATCTGGGGGCTTCCCTGGTGGCACAGTGGTTGAGAGTCCGCCTGCCGATGCAGGGGACACGGGTTCGTGCCCCGGTCTGGGAAGATCCCACATGCCGCGGAGCGGCTGGGCCCGTGAGCCATGGCCGCTGAGCCTGCGCGTCCAGAGCCTGTGCTCCGCAACGGGAGAGGCCACAACAGTGAGAGGCCTGCGTACCGAAAAAAAAAAAAAATCACACCTGGGAATGCAGGTTTTCTTTAAAACTAATACAGTTAAAGGTATAAATAGCTTTGATAAAACAATAATTTAGGGATTCTATTCTCGTTGCCTCCTCACACGTCTTGCTCTCTAGTCATCAAAGACGTTCATATTCCAAAATCCATGATACTCATCCATCCCTTTTGGTTGTCTTCTCTAAAACATTGTCATTCCCCTGACACTCATCTTACTTTTTTTGTGGTACACAGGCCTCTCACCGCTGTGGCCTCTCCCGTTGCGGAGCACAGGCTCCGGACGCGCAGGCTCAGCGGCCATGGCTCACGGGCCCAGCTGCTCCGCAGCATGTGGGATCTTCCCAGACCAGGGCACGAACCTGTGTCCCCTGCATCGGCAGGCGGACTCTCAACCACTGCGCCACCAGGGAAACCCACTTCTCTTCCTTTGACTTCTACCACACAATGCTCTTTTAGTTTTACTCTCACTTTTTTCCTCTGTGCTTTCCAGGCTCATTCTCTTCTACCCAGCCATTAAAAGACATCCCTTAACACTTGGTTAAGGCCCTCTTCCCTTCTCACTCTATAAGCAATCCCTGGTGTTCACAACCGTCCCTATGGTTCTAGAGCAGCACCTCTCCACAGATTACTAATACACAGATCACACAGTCCACTTACACACAGACCATTCACAGAACATTTCAGATGAAAGCCTCAAAGGCGCCTCCCAATTCCACATGCCAAAGACTGAACTCTTGACAGCCCTTCTCCCAGGTTGCCTATCTCAGAGAACGATACTACCTTCCATCTTGTACTAAAAAACCCAAACCGACCAGTCTTAGCTACATCTCCCTCCTTCACTGTCTCCCCACATCCAAATCCATCATCAAGTCCTGTTAGTTCTGCCTCCAAACTTTTCATGTGTCAAGATAAATTCTTCTTTTTATTTATCTTTTCAACCACTGAAATGTAAAAAGCAGTTTTAGCTCATGAGCTTTACAAAAACAGGTGGTGCACCAGATCTGAACTACAGGCTGTGGTTTGATGACCTGGGTCTTATAAGAAACAAACTGCACACCTTCCTAAGTTTGTATTACATGACGGTGTTTTAAGGGGTTCTCAAATATCTGGTTCTGTTTTACTTTGTGGGTTGTTACACATTAACACAACACACATACACACAGTCACCCCCTTTTTTTGGTATACTACAATAACCAGTGAATTAACTTGTGCCACCAAGTTTTGGGTTCCCCCCCATTTGGGGATGGGGGCTCTGCTTAAAAGAACCTCTTCTCTGCCATCTTGATTAAAAAGAAGACTATCACAATGTGACAAAGCAAACTACTAAAACCAAACAAAGCTTTCCAGGTACAAGTACTTATTTGTGTGAATCCAGATTTTTCTCTGAAATGTGCAACCTGCACAAAATACAGAAATAGATTTAAAGTTAAAGCCAGTATTGTTTTGCAACTGCTATGCAAAACACGTTATTTAAAACTAATGGCAAAAATAACAAAAGTACCGAACATTTACTGAGTCCTTACTATAGACCAGCCCCTTTGCTTTTTGAATTAACTTCTTAAGTAAATATTATATACATTCGAACTTGTGTGACAAAATTATAGTTTTAAAAAAGTCACATTTTTCTGTTTTCTATGTTGGCATCTTGTGTACAATTTCGTTTGGAAAAGGAGATCTATTTTGACTTTATTTTTCCTTTAATACACCACCTGCTTTGGCATTTTATTGCATATTCTTGTTACCATTTGCTACTTTGCTGTCTGTTTTATGTGAACCTTGCTTCACCCATCGGCAGGCTGTTAAGTATGCTCCTTGAGGTCAGGCATCAGGCTTTTTCTCCCACTCCTTACATGCTAAATATATATTCTACATACTCCCCTAAAACAGGGCTCAGCCCATAGCAGCCCTCCAAGAAATGGACTGCTGCTTATAGAAGTGAATTTTAAACTTAATCTATGAGCTTCTTAAATCTCCATTTGCTTAAAATACATTTCAGTTAAATTGAGGTGCATGTAAGAGTTCTTGTAAATATTTAATAGACTCTAATCCTTATATTACATTGCAGATTAGAATAGTATCTAGTAGCAAAATAAAAAATTTAGTTTTAGTAACAGTATAAAATAATCATGTTTTCTTTTGTTAATTCATGTGTCAAACTCCTCTGTCCAGAAAACACAACATTCCTCCTCTGTTTATATTCCGGCATTAGCTTTGGCATCTTCTAGGTTGAGAAAAATTGTGATTTCAGATATCAAGTATTTTTTAGTTCCATATATTAATTTACATACTAAAATTTATTTGAATGCGCCAACAAAAATTAACTAGTATCTTTGTTGAGATTAATGATCAGAGTATCTCTACAAAGCCTCCAGTGTACATGTGGACCAGTCCATATCTGGACTTTTTTTAATGACCTGTCACACACCAAGGAAAGGTGAACACAATGACAGTAGCCAAATGACACCCAACACAAAGCCTTGAGAAACCAGAGGGTGAGGCTGGGGCTGTGTGTCTATATTTATACAAATAAGAAATTTACAGGGAAATATTTATAGGTCTCATTAAAGACTCTCCTGAAATGAGTACACAAATAGGTCTATTAAATACCGGAGGGATGAATGTTTCCCAAAGGGAAGAGAAGGAAAATAAGCAGTAAGTACTGGATTTGTGCATACTGTTAAGATGTACTATATATTTTAGAGAATTTGGTTATTTTGTTTTGTTTTGAAGAAAGCAAGGACAATGAATTGAAGGGCTAATTACAGTATGCTCTCTTCAATCACCAAATTAAATAAATATATAACAAAGCTGTGAGATAATTAGAGAATCAGCAATAGAGAGAATAAAACATTTCTAAACCATTTACTCACATAAATAATAAAATATTCAGTTAAATTTTTAACCTTACACATACACAGACTTCTTCGCACCCCTTCACTCCCCTCTCTCCCTCCCTGCCCCAAAATACCATGCATCATACATACGTCCAAGTATGTTTCTATGGAGAGTAATTAAAATTCAGTTTTTATAATTTATTAAAATCGGTAAATATTTCCCTATTGAAAAATATCCCCTTTTCTGTATTTTACATGCCATAATACACTCTTATGATAATAATCCCACTAAAAATCTTAATTTACTTTAAAAAGGTAAAATGCCTTAGCTTAGGGCAGAGAGTTTTCTCCCAGTGCAACTACAGCCCCCTTGAGTTTTATAAGAAAACTCAGTCTGCAACACCTCCCCTCCCCCCATCTTGTCAGTAGTTTACTAAGGAAAAGCAAAACTGTTTTTTTTTTTTTTTGCGGTACCTCTCACTGTTGTGGCCTCTCCCGTTGCGGAGCACAGGCTCCGGATGCGCAGGCTCAGCGGCCATGGCTCATGAGCCCAGCCGCTCCGCGGCATGTGGGATCTTCCCAGACCGGGGCACGAACCCGTGTCCCCTGTATCGGCAGACGGACTCTCAACCACTGGGCCAGCAGGGAAACCCAAAAGGAACACCCATTTTTTTTTTTTTTTAAAGGAAAAGCAAAACTTTTTAAGAAAGCAAAGTTGAATCCACTGATGTGGAGCATTAAAATGATTATCAAAGAGATTTCCTTTGAATTTTTAATAAGAAACTCCACCTTGAAATGTATCCAAAAGCTAAAAAGGTAATTTACATTGCTAGATATTCCCTAAGGGTCACTAATGAAAAAAAAAGCATACAGTGCTGAGCATCTTAGCATCTCAGAAGAATTTTCTTTACTACCCATTCAGGTTCACAATCCTACACTGACAGTTTTTAACGTCTTTTGATTTAGTAATTTCACTGCATTTATATTTACAAAGATTATATGCAGACCTGAGTGAGAGTTAAGTGGGTAGATCTGTCTAAGTGTAATGACAATAGAATAAGATTTAAAATTTTTAACTCAGTAGGGTGTCTACGTTTTATTCTAATGCCTAACTTTACTTCAAGATGCAAGTAAATGTAGGATAATGTGGAAAGAAACAAAGCATGATTTTTAAAAATCAAAGCCATTAAGTACTTAGAAAGCCACAAATTCAGGTTGCCAGAGCCAGAACACATCTGCATGCACTATAATCCTTAATTTGAGATGTCCATATGTGAGATGTGCTCCTTTGTAGTTCCTCAATCACTCAAGATTCCAAAATAGCAGCATAAAGTCTATGGTTTAAACATCAAAATTTGTACTTGTACATAGTATGCTCTCTGAAGCTTACAAAGAGCCTTGGGCTCTTAAACTTAAAATGATTACTAGAGCACAGATATAAATGCAATCTGTGGCACTTAGCGGCATGTGCTACTTCAGTCATTATTCTGTGCAAATTATGCTCCCTGCGACCAGTTAGTTAATCAAGAAGCAAGGGCAAAGCACGAGGGAAAAGCTCTTCTGCACAAGTTACAAAATCATCTTTCTGATAAAATGCATAAAATTAATTATACATCTCTGTGTATCTTCTATCCAGAAACTTGTCCAAACCCTGGTAAACTCGGCAGTTCTATAAGGGAGAGGCTACTATTATATGATCAAGTTTCCTTAGTACAAATGCCAGCAGGACAAGTATATAACACTGTGTAAACAGTATGTGCTATTTGGAGAAAAAAATCCAGGAAACCTCTCCTTACTCACTCATTCTATTTCTCTCCTATATCTTTAAAGAATACCAAAACTATTTCTAAATTCCATTCTGTTCATTCACATGGACAATAAACATTTAGAAATTTCTCATTCAGGCATAAAAATGTGTCTGTGGTTAACTAACACAAACAAAAGCTGCCAATGTGCTCCTGTTTTATGGGAGAAAGGTCTTTTTGTAATTGAAAATATATTGCTTTCAAAATCTGTAAGGGCTCTCATATTCTGTTCTAAAAATGTTACTGTCTAAACCATTTCTGGGGACTAAGTATTACATGATTTACTCTGATTAGAAACCTTATGGAAGCTGAAACAAAAATAAAAATGATTTTAAAAGCCTAAATTTTGAAAGGCTCATATCAAAATTGATAGAAACTTAGGGTACCAAAAAATAAACCGGTGAGTGACCTTCTATGAAAAATCAACTTAATATTTATCTTGGCATGCCTATTTCTTAAGCATTTTATCAGAACACTTCAAAACTGGTAGGGAACCAATGCTACCAATCATCACACCAAGGGAAAAAAACTTGCTTCTCTGGGCAAATACATTAAGTGATATATTTAGCTTTTCTATTTTACATATAAGGAGTCCCTCTTAGAAAGCAAATGTGTCGTTTATGACATTCATTTAAAAATCATAACATGTCATATGTTTACATTTGGGGGCGGGAGGACATGTATTTTTGTTTCTATTAAGTATTTTACATGTGCTCAGAATCCGACTTCTGAAGATCTCTGAGCAACTTTTATAAATACCATCAGATGGCAAAGTTGTTTACCTACAACATGAAAATGAAGGAAGAACTGGGAACAGAAATCAGTGGGACCCTCAGACGCTTTCTCACTTCATATGTGGTATTTATTTAACTTTTACCATACCGTTAGGAAGAAGGAGAGGGGATGGTATTTATGCCCATTATGTGGGAAAACTCAAGCTACATAAAATTTAAATAAATTATTTTAGTAACCTATTAACAAAGAAATTGGAGAACAGAAGTCTCCTCCAGCTTTCACCCTGTATACTACATAGAATAAATCGAGAAGCTATTCAAATTAACAAGATGAAATCTAACATCGAACTGATTTGATAATTTCCTGACAACTGAGGTCATTTTTCTGTTCAACAAATCTTAACATTTGTTATGTTAGGAACCTTTATGTACAATTTATCACTGTTAATATTAGGCCAGAGGTAATAAATGGCAAATTTAGTTACACTTTATTCACAGTAAGGGCTGATGTGATGATAAATGGCATCATTCATAGAGTTTTCACCTTTAAGTCAGATGCCAGAACAAAATGGCACAAATTCAATTGTTTGAAAAGAACTAGGAATTTTATGAAGAGAACTGTCTTCTTAGAAATAAGAAAAACCGATAAATCAATTTGCTAGACAGGTAAAATCAATGCTGAACATAGACATGCTGTCTACAACAAAACATAACTTTTAAAAAGATAGATGAAATTGTTGTTTGAAAGTTTAAAATTCTGAAGAGCTGAAAATGCTCTGGGTCTGTTTAAACTATGATTACCATACCAATCTAGTTATCTTCCTAGATATAGACTCAGTGTTTTAAAACGGTTATGCTTGTTAGCAATTTCATAAAGTTAAAGACTCCAGGAAACATGATCGATTACCGCAACACAAAATATTCTATGATTTTGTTTCTAAATGTTAGTTATCCTTTGCATATGTACAACAATTCCTTTAGGCATGGAGAGCCCACATAGGAAGCACTAGCAAAATGATTTTTCAGCTCAGTAAGAAACCATTAATTCATTATCAGTAACACAGCTCCTGTGCAAATGGAAAATATGGTGTTTTTCAGACATGAGCAGGAACAGCTTTTAATTTAGACAGTTAATCACACAGGACAACCTTAGTGTTACAAGGCCCATTTTCTCCAGAATGTCTTTGGTGGCAGCTCAAAATTAACACCAAGTTTATGGACAAACTTCTGTCTCAAAAGACCACTGGAAACTGTGCTTATGCTACCCTGAAGGGAAAGAATGTGCTAGAGAGCAAGGTAGAGCGGAGTAGGAGAAAGAGAAGAACATAGTCCACATATTGGCCCAGATTCGGAAATCAGATTATCCAGGAGTAACCTCTTGGAAGAATGAGTTTGACATCAAGCAGACAGAAAACAATAGGTTCCCCTTATCTGGGGAGTTGGGCGGGCGGGAGCGGGGGGTGTCACACAGCACCAACACTGTGCCTGGATGTCCAGTCAGCATGGAAGGAAAAAGATCAGGAAGTAAGGAGCTGTCTGAACAACCAGGAGGCAGTGTGAAGTTCTGAGTTAGACAGGGCAGGCCCTACAACAAGGGCTGAAAGGCCCTACAACAAGGGCTAAAAGGCCGGCAGAAGCATGCCAAACCCAAGCGTCCTGCTGGACGTTAAAGAACCCTGTAGAGGGCTTCCCTGGTGGCGCAGTGGTTGGGAGTCCGCCTGCCGATGCAGGGGACATGGGTTCGTGTCCCGGTCCGGGAGGATCCCACATGCCGCGAAGTGGCTGGGCTCGTGAGCCATGGCTGCTGAGCCTGCGCGTCCGGAGCCTGTGCTCCGCAACGGGAGAGGCCACAACAGTGAGAGGCCCGCATACCGCAAAAAAAAAAAAAGTACATATATTATTTGGAAAAAACCCTACCCCTAAGAGAGTGAGTCACAGCTTTAAGATTTTAGTTTTTAACACACAGAACTAAGAAACTCATCTTTGCGTGAAGGGCTCTTTGTGACATTCTGATCCCAGGTTAAAGATTATATCTTCAGAGATGCCCTTCTTGACCACCCAACATCTCTCTCCATCACATTAAGTTACTCTAATTCTCCAAATACCACTTTATACTATCTGATAGGCTTCTTACTTATTTATCTTCCCACAACCCTAAAATAAAAGCTTCGGGAGAACAGGAAATCTGCCTATCTTACTGACCACTGGATCTACTAGACACTCAGTTAACTCTTAGTAGACTCTAGGTTAGAGTTTAGTTTTAAAAACTAAACTCTAATGTAGTTGATAAGTGGTCAAACTAAGCCAAACAAAAATGAAGCATAAAATAGTTTGTTATGTGATATGAATAGACATTGGCATACTTAGCAGTTACTTTTGGTACATAGTACATCTTTCATTCTCTTAACTGATAATCTGTAATCCAAAATTTTTCCATGTCTACAATGGTATGATAAGTCATAACCACAAAAATGCAACCATTTTCTCAGTTACCTTATGGAGAGTAGGTTATGCCTGGTATGGGCTTACTGCTTATACTGCAATATATTAATGTTTTAGAAGAGTGTTCATCTGTGGATAATCCATATTAGAGACTAATTTAACAATCCTAATTATCTCAAGGACGCTAGCATTTTAGCTAATACACTATTCATAGCATGCTTTTTATATCCATATCCACCACTAGCATCCTAAATGCAATCACTAAAGGAAAAATTAATTATTTACATGTCAGAATATTGTTTGCATATCATAAATCCTTGTAAAGTTTTTTAAGGTATCTTCAATTTCTAGATTTCCTTTAGCAAGAAAACAGTTCATTCAATGAAGCCATCATTTTGGGCAACCAGAAATTATTTTTTAACTTTTTATTATGAAAAATCTCAAATAAGTAAAAAAAAATAGAGGAAATGGTATAATAAACATTCATGTATGCACCCCACAGGTCAACGATGATCAACTCATGGCCAATCTTTTGTCATTTATGTGTTGACACTTCTCCCCATTCCCCTCCCCACTTTGAATTGCTTTCAGATAATCCCAGAAATGTTATTAAATTTGTATGTCAAAATATATTTCTAATAGATTCTCAGATTTTAAATGTTTACATAATGCAGGTTTTTCATGGGGGTTTTTTTGGTGTCATTCTATTTTATTTTATTTTTTAAATTTTTAAAACTTTTAATTTTATATTGGAGTACAGTTGATTAACAATGTTGTGTTAGTTTCAGGTGTACAGCAAAGTGATTCAGTTATACATATACATGTATCTACTCTTTTTCAAATTCTTTTCATGGTTTTATTAACCTGTTTATACTTTATTAGGAGCCTGTTGCTTTTTTTTTTAACATCTTTATTGGAGTATAATTGCTTTACAATGGTGTGTTAGTTTCTGCTTTATAACAAAGTGAATCAGTTATACATATACATATATCCCCATATCTCCTCCCTCTTGCGTCTCCCTCCCACCCTCCCTATCCCACCCCTCTAGGTGGACACAAAGCACCGAGCTGATCTCCCTGTGCCATGCAGCTGCTTCCCACTAGCTATCTGTTTTACATTTGGTGGTGTATATATGTCCATGCCACTCTCTCACTTCGTCCCAGCTTATCCTTCCCCCTCCCCCGTCCTCAAGTCCATTCTCTATGCCTGCGTCTTTATTCCTGTCCTGCCCCTAAGTTCTTCAGAACATTTTTTTTTTTATAGATTCCATATATATGTGTTAGCATACTGTATCTGTTTTTCTCTTTCTGACTTACTTCACTCTGTATGACAGACTCTAGGTCCATCCACCTAGAAGCCTGGTTGTATTATACAAAACTAAAATATGCTTTAAAAGGACACTTAGGAGGCTCTTCTTGATAATTTATAATATCAACAGTAGTTTTAACACAGCTAAAGTAAGTTTTTATTCCTGGCTTCTTCAGGTACCTTCTGGAAGGCTCTGATTACCAAATTTTTATTCTGTTTTTAAGAATAAAAATTAGAAATGAAAGGCAAGTTATAATGTCATAGTTTTAATCAATCACTAGAGCTTAATTTTTCTTCCTTTCTTTGCTTTCAAGGCGAAAATACTCATAAGAAGATCAATTCATTCTTGGAATTTAGATGTACTACGACAAATTTAGACATTTCACTACAAATACAGATGGAGCTGTAAACATAAAAGATCAGAACATCAGAATTACATAGCAAAAATCTGTGGTAAATTACCACAGATTTCAGAAGGAAGACATTTTGGGGGGAGAGAAAACACTGAATGTCTACACTGCTCTCTAGCTTAAAGAATTTGTTCTCCAGGTCTTTGATGTGAATTTCGGAGAGCTACCAAATAAAGGCGTAAGACTATGTCATTTTTACATCAGCCACTTGTTTCTGGGCATGCTAGGAGGAGAGGCATTCAAGAACCTCTTCAGAACTTTGCTTTCAACGTTTAATTATGAATGGAATAGCATAGCAGGAAGACAGAGAAATTCAATGTGTGTACGTAGACCTCTGTCCACAGGCCAAGATTTTATTTCCAAAAGGACACAGGGCCTTCTCATTGAACAATGCCATGGTTAGCTCATCATACCGACACAGGGCTTGTGCCAGGACATTTAAGGCTTTCGATGTTCCACTATTCATTACTCCCTGATGCTTGCCAAGGACCAGACTGAACCCATTCAGTATAAACTTAGTGCTGGGCCCAATCAAAGGACTTCAAGGAAAACATGAACAAGTGTTTTGTATGCAGAATCCAGCCGCTGGCAGTGTCTATTAATGTAACACTGTTCCCAGCTAATTCTCATTTAAAAAATGGCTTTTGAACTAAATTGAGTTACCTCTCTGCTGTATTTTAACATTAACTGACACAAAAAGAGAAAATGTTTATAATTAGTCATTTTAAAATATACTTCGTGATAGTAATTTTCCAAGCAATCTTCTCCCATGCTTTAAAATGGCACATGGGCAGGGAAACTGGACAAGTACCAACTTTTAATCATCATCTATTGCTTTTATTTTAATTAACAAAAAATTTTCAAAACCACTAAAAATATAGAATTGAATGTACAAAGGATGCCACTTCAGCTGGGAGAAATGGTAAGGATATACTTTACAAAAATTTCAAAATAGACATCACAGAGGTGAAAAACCCTTGAGAAAATGGTGACAGAGACTCATGTGAATGGGTTCACCAGTTCCCAGGGCACGCGCACTCCAGGGCTGGGGCGCTCATTCCATGTGGAATGTGAGCGGCTGTGGCTCAAGTGAGATGAGTTCAACCAGCCTCGGCAGCTTGTCCTCAAGGAAGGAGGATTAAATATAGCTTTCTTCTCTCAATCCCCAGAAAGGGTGGCCATTACAAACTACAGGGTTTCTGTCTCCAAAGAGTGAAATTCATGAAAATGAAACATGGAGAGATAGAGGGGGCATCAGAGAAGCTGATCCCCCCAAAACAGACTCCTAAGTGGCATTGTATCGATACTATTTTTAAATACTAAAATTTTTAGTGCCAAATCAGTCTCAAATTAGGAAAATAATTTATTACAAGTTTTAATTTCCATTTGGTAGCTTTATTTCCAGCAAATTTTTAGAACTGAGGAAACAAAATCAAGAGTGTGGTGATTATGGGGCTTCCCTGGTGGCGCAGTGGTTGAGAATCTGCCTGCTAATGCAGGGGACACGGGTTCGAGCCCTGGTCGGGGAGGATCCCACATGCCGTGGAGCAACTGAGCCCGTGAGCCACAACTGCTGAGCCTGCGCGTCTGGAGCCTGTGCTCCCCAGCAGGAGAGGCCGCGATAGTGAGAGGCCTGCGCACGGCGATGAAGAGTGGCCCCCGCTTGCCACAACTAGGGAAAGCCCTCCCACAGAAACGAAGACCCAACACAGCAAAAATAAATAAATAAATTAAAAAAAAAAAAAAAGAGTGTGGTGATTAAAGAGATGGAATGTTGAATCGACAGAGCTGAGTTCTAATCCTGATTTCACCACTAACTGGGACCTTGGACAAAATATTTAATCTCTCTTAGTCACAGGTTCCTTATTTGTAAAATGGAAATAATGCCTATATTGTCGCTTTGAATTTGGAGTGTGTGTGGTGATGGGATATCTTTCCCATCACCATCTTTCAGCTTAGTCCACCCTGTTGATCAGAAACACTCCGGTCCAAAGCTACTGTCTTACTGCTGGCCCTCATTATGGTTTTGCTCTTGTTTATGTTCACCACTGTACTTATGGTACCAACAACAACAAATACAAGACAAAAAGCCTTCATGGGAAGAAACTTCTGCAAACCAGCACAGTGTGTTGTAATTTTCCCCATGTATCAGTAATGCTTGACTGCCTAAAGAATTCCTGGCAGAAGAAATATTTAAATCACGTCATTTATAAGATTGGAAATCTTATGACAAAGCAGTTTACTCATGATTTTTTTTTCTGCTAATAACATTAACTATTCTAAACACTGTAAAGTCAGAGTCGAGAGACTAAATAAAAGAATGTTGGCTAGTAGAAAAAGGTAAGTATGTGATAAATACCACAAAGAAGCCAATCAGGGGGGAAGAAAGGATATTTGCCATCATAATTACTGGGTACTTTGCAAATATGCATAACACCTTGTGAAAGTGTAGAACTACTTATTTTTTCTGTCTTTAAAGGTTTTATTTTATGTGAGCCAGTTAATCTGTCCTTACTCTGCTTAAAATCATCAGCTGTGAATTCACTTGGATAGAATTTAGAAAGCAATCAGAGCAAAAAAGACCCATTTCATCAGCTTTATACAGTTTTGCAGAAGGTAACCTGTATTCAGTAATTCAATTTCTAAAACTTCAGAAAACTTCCTGCAACTTACGATTTTTAAGCTGCAGCCATTTTGCTTTCAAGGGGCATGAAGAACTTTCAAATTCAAACAGCATTCCTTAGAAAAATGCACAAGGCAGGGCATTGCCTCTGCTTCAAAAACAGTACATTTGTTGTTTTTGTCATTGTTGTTTAAATGATCATTTGGTCAGTTTGGATCCTATCATCTAATATTTTCAACATAAACTTGCAGTATAAAACACTAGTAATCTAATTTAAGAAAAAATAAAATATAGCACTGGTCAGCAGAGGTTTGTGAGCACTAAAAGTAAAGAAAATGTGTGAAAAGATTAATTTTGAGCTTTTATGTCATGTCATATATCTTACCAGGAAATCTCACACTCTTGTAGTAAAACTTTTTATTTTTCAAGTGTTTCAGGGAAAATAAGATATTTTCTCTTTCATTTACCACAATGCTTATATCTCCTTCACTTTTTTTTTTTTTTGCGGTACACGGGCCTCTCACTGCTGCGGCCTCTCCCGTTGTGGAGCACAGGCTCCAGACGCGCAGGCTCAGCGGCCATGGCTCACAGGCCCAGCCACTCCACGGCATGTGGGATCCTCCCGGACCGGGGCACGAACCGAGTCCCCTGCATCGGCAAGTGGACTCTCAACCACTGCGCCACCAGGGAAGCCCTTTCTTTCACTTTGATGGAAGAGATATTTTGGAAGCTAGTAGGTCTCTTATTTTATAGTTAAAAGGATAATAGGTCTCTTCTGCAGTTTTTGTATTTACTGTATTTAGTTTACTTCTCAAAAAGTTTCCCTTGATTCACCCTTTTTCTCCAGTTCACAACCAAGTTGCTCTTATGCTTTTTATTGATTTTCCCTCTATTCCCCTCGAGTTGCCATCCTCTTCCTGCTTCCACGGAGCAAACTGTGCCAGACGCTATGTCTTATGCTGGACATTCTCAAATTTCCTTCATCAATTTTATTCTCTCCCTCAGCCAAATATTAATTTTACACATAATTACATTTCTAAATATTATTTTCATTAGAAAGGTTACCTACAATAAAAATAAAGAAATTAATCAATCCTCTAAGACTTCTCCTGAATTTATAGAGGATCACACTAAGATATAGGCTCAAAATGTACAGTTCAACCAACTATACTTATTGAGTGTCTCCTACAGGACATACCTCTGTGCATCCCTGATGACGAAGAACAAAAGCTTAAGATATAGCCTCTGTCCTCCAAGAAGCTTCTTACTTTAGTTGGGTAAGACTAACACATATGAAAATGTTAAAAACAGATACAAAGAGTAAAGGATTCATTCACTGAATGTAAAACATTTTTCAGAGTTTTGGGACAAAGCAAGTGTCACAAAACAACATGTATAGGATGGTCCTACTTCTGTTAAAAATATATTTAAAATGACTAGAAAGATACATAGAGAGAACTCTGGGGAATAGAAAGAATTTTACCTTTTTCTTCACACAGTTTGGACATGTTTTTAAAAGTATGAATTAACAAAGAACTAACAATAAATAAAATGGATTCAGATGGGTGAAGGCTTCTTGGAAAAGGCAGAAAGAACTGGTGTGAACCTTGAAGAACAGGCAGAGAAAGCACACAGCACTGTGGAAGAAAAGTTTTTAGCACTTAGAAAAGATGTAATTTTGCTTCAGGAGATGATTCAGGTAAAGCTGTAGTAGAAAAGCCTGGCTGTTGTAAACTGGTGAAGGCTTTGACGTAATGTATTATTAAGCCATTAGAACTTGCATATGTTTCTCAAAGTTGCTTGTAACTATAAAAAA
This sequence comes from Mesoplodon densirostris, assembly GCF_025265405.1. Classification (NCBI taxonomy): domain Eukaryota; kingdom Metazoa; phylum Chordata; class Mammalia; order Artiodactyla; family Ziphiidae; genus Mesoplodon; species Mesoplodon densirostris. Next base: position 89,987,591 of record NC_082663.1, read on the forward strand.
GGTAAAGGATAAAACACAGCTTTCTCTAGGTACATACCCAAGTTACAAACACAGATAGGAAAAATGTGGGAAAAAATTTTAAATGCTAGAAAAGAAAGAGAGCTACATTTAACTCTTAACAATCTGTATATGTAGCTTCATTTCTTATCCTAGACAACTTAAAAGATTCTTCCCAAAAGGAATAGGACAGGAGAGCTCTACTTTCAACATTTTTGCTGATATAACTATTCTAAAGTTATCTAACACTTATAAAGACAAGAAAGAAACATAAAGCTTTTGTAGAGTTTATATTCTATTAGAAAAAAGGTCATTAAAGCAAAAAACTTAGTATCTCTCCCTATTTATTTACTTAAGAATATGCATCAAAAAGAGAATAAAAGTGACGGTGACAGAGAAGGAACAGGAAGAAGTCTGATGCTTTACAATTTGCAAATTAATTTTACATATTATTTTATTGGATGACTGCCAGAAAGTGAGGAATTAATCCTATTTGAAATGGTGGAGAACTGAGGCTCACAGAGGTGGAGTGATTGAGTTACTCAGGGTCACTCAAGCAGTAAGTAAGAAGCTGGGCCTGAAAGCCAATTCTTCTAAGTTGAGGGCTCTTTTTACTATACCACTTCTACCAACGCCACCACAGTATGCACCAGGGGAAAACTGAGACTGCAGAATAACAAAGCAGGACAGGATTCTACTTCTTGTAAATATGAAAATAAAGTACAACTTAAAAGACAGACAATAACAGGTGCTGACAAAAATGTGGAGAAACTGGAGGCCTCATACACTGCTGGTGGGACTATCAAATGGTACAGACACTTTGGAAAAGAGTCTAGAGTTCCTCAAAATATTATACCTAAAGTTACCATATGACCCAGCCATTCCACTTCCAGATAGACAAACAGGTAAATAGATAGATGGAGAGAAAGAAAGGAGATATATATGTAACCTCCAAGGGAAGTGAAAACATATGCCCACATAACAACTTGTACACAAATGTTCATGACAGCATTATTCATGTTAGCCAAGACGTAGAAGCAACTCAAATGTCCATCAACTAATAAATGGATAGACAAAATGTGGTATATATCTATTCAATGGAATATTATTTGGCAATAAAAAGGAATGAAGTACAAATAAATGCTACAACATGGAAGAAAACTGAAAACATTGTTTTAAGTGAAAGACACAAAAAGGCACATATATACTATTCCACTGATATGAAATGTCCAGCATAGGCAAATCTGTAGACAGAAAGTAGACTGGTGGTTGCCAGGGGCTGGGGAAGGGGGTAATTGGAAGTGACTGCTATTGGTTACTTTCTGGGCTAATGAAAATATGCGATAATTAGATTGTGGTGATGGTTGTACAATTCTGTGAATACAGTAAATACCTCCTGAAGATGGTGAATTTCATGGTATGTGACATATATCTCAACAAAGCTGCTATTTTTAAAGGAGGTGAAAAAATGGAAAGAAATAGAGAAATTTAAAAATAGAAAATAATTACAAAAATAAATTATATAGAATTTCTTTCCTAACAACCTCTGAATTTTAAACACAACTCTGAAAAGTATATTATTTGGAATCTTTTGTTAATTGAGATAAAGAAAGTTTAAAAACTACGATTAGGCATTGTTTTATAATCCAGTTTCTTCTGCAGCTTCAAAACATCATTTCACTAGGCTCCTTTAAAACTTCATTCTTTTCACTCCACAAGTCTTAAAGACATGAGAAATTAAAAGGTGAATTACGGAATTCAAACTGTTTTTATGAAATCCTTCATTTGAATGGAATATGTAGAGAGATAAGGCAAAAGGTATTTTTAAAGGGACAGATGACACATACATAAATAAATACACCTCTCAGGAGTCATAAGGACTTTGACAGGTCAGGATGGACACCTGTTTCCTTAGGGTTGACTCATGTAAGCCCGCCCCACGTCTTCTTTCTTGATCATCTCTCTCTGACATCATGTATCCTTCTAATGGATGTCTGCCAAAAACCACTCTTAGTTTGATTCTGTTTTTATTGAAATTGAATTAATTCTATCCTAGGCAAAAAAATTTTTCTAAGCCTTTATTTTTCTTTGTTTTTCTAAAACTTGAAAATTTATACTATGAAATGTAAATAGCATTGTCCTGTTTCATTTGATTCAACACACATGCTTACTCTTCATGAAATGTATGGTGCAGAGTTAAGAGCGGAACAGCGGAGCCAGACTTCCCGAAGTTCTAATCCTGGCTCTGCAATTTATTAGCTATAGTTCTATGAACCCAAGGTAAGTCACTTGACCTCTCTGGGGTCAGGTTCCTCATCTTAAAATAGGAAAATAATCATAACTTCCTTGCAAGCTTGTGTGAGGGTTAAGTGAGTTAACATATGTAAAGCACTTTGATCAGTGCTGTGTACATAATACAACATTAAGCACAGCCTAAGTGTTAGCTAATTCCTTAGTAATGAAAACAAGGACCATCTGAGTGCCTTCCTTTATTTGCAGCTTGCACTAGGGTCAGCCTTAACCCATCTGGGCTTCCAGGCTCACAGAGCACAGCACAAGGAGCAGGACTGCTGACTCTGTTCCCTAGCCTGTCGCTCCACGGAAAACACCCTGTGGGTCCATATCAGAGAGACGAAGGGGGGTTGGGACCATCACTCCTGAGAGATAATAATACGCACGAAAGATAACCCTGCCCATAAATGAGTTATTTCAATTCCCAATGTTCCTTTTTACTATCTACTTATTGCCTCCATTATCTATCCTGTTCCTGATTTATAAGAGCCCTTTCAATTTTTTTTTTTTTTTTTTTTTTTTTGCGGTATGCGGGCCTCTCACTGTTGTGGCCTCTCCCGTTGCAGAGTACAGGCTCCTGACGCGCAGGCTCAGCGGCCATGACTCACGGGCCCAGCCCCTCCACGGCATGTGGGATCCTCCCGGACCAGGGCACGAACCCGTGTCCTCTGCATCGGCAGGCGGACTCTCAACCACTGCGCCACCAGGGAAGCCAAGAGCACTTCCTAAGCATTTCTTTCTCCTTCTAAAATTACACATGGCTGTCAGTCATTCATTGCTGCACTACTTAAGAAAGGTCACTTGGAATGGAAAGGAGGAATCAATCTTAAAGAAAATGACCTAGAATCTTGAGTATGTTCTTCCAAAAAAATGCAATGAAAATTTTTGTAGTCCTTATGGTGATAAAATAATAATGTGTGTTCATTATAGTCATAATGCTGATACCCAGATTACTGTCTCCTTGCCTGCATATAGGATGGTCTTAGTTTTCTGAATAGAAAGAAATGGAAAAGACAATGGACTAGAAAAAGAATTTAACATCTTTTTTCAGACCCAGTCCAGGTTCTGAAACAGAACAAGCTTTGCGAAAGTACTCAACACCTTAGAACTCCATTCCTTAGCTGCCATTTAGTGCAGCAACATGGGGTTATATGTGGACCAAGACCGATCATCAAGGGAGGACATTCTCTGCTCTTCTTTTTAGTTCCTGCATATAATCCAGCAGCAAATGCTTTTAGCTCTAGCCTTAAACTATATACTAATCTCCACTTCTGTCATGCAGGTCCACACCACAATCATGTCTTACTTAAGCTGTTATAATACTGCCTAACTAATTTCTCTGCTTCCATCCTTTCCCTGGTACTGTCTATTCACTACTCAACAGGCAGCATGATCATTTTCAAATGAGATCATGTCATTCTCTCACTCAAAACCTTCCAAAAGCTTTTCACCATATGTAAAAATCCAGACCCCTTCACATGACCTACAAGGCCCCACATAATCTGCCTGCTGCCATGCACTCCAACCTTATTTTCCTATCCCTCCTTCCTTCACTGACATTTGCTCTGGCCATACTGCCCTCCTTTCTGTTTCTCAAACACACCAATGTGGTTCTGCTTCAAGGACTTTGTACTTGCTATTTCCTCAGTGATTCACACAGCTCACTCCTTGACTTCACTCAAGTCTCTGCTCCAGTGCCAGCTCTTCCATGAGGCAGACCCTCACTAACCTGTAGAAAACTGCAAACTATAATCCCCAGGCACATATCCTACTCCCTACATCCACTTAAGCTGTTATACTTTTCTTACCACTATCTGAAGAATATTTTCACTTGTTCATTATCCATCCCTCCTACTGGAATGTAACTCCCCGAAGGCAGGGTCTATTTTGTTCACTGCTGTAACTCCAGTGCCAAGAATAGAGATCAGCAAGTATTCGTTGAATAAATAAATAAGCAGGTGAACCTCAATGAAAGTGCTTGGAAAACTATGAAATATTATGAGCTCTTCGGATACAGGAATCACCTTCGTACCCTTAGGGCTGAGCACCTAGTAAGTTTGAAGAATGAATTCATGAATGAATGTACCAAGTTAAGTTTGAAGGATGGATAGATGGATTCATGAATGAATGAAGTTGTTGTGTTTAAGGATAATCAGGTTAGGCTAGGTCTATATATCTGAATAAAGTTATGAGTAACTATTACTAAACATTTTTTAAATTTCCTTTGGCTTTTCTATCGTAAAAAATGTTTTTGTTAACCCTCTCCATTTTTTTTTTAGCACTAAGTAGAACACCCCTTAGATATCCTGGGTTTGTGTTCTTACCTAAAACAAGACAAACTGAGGGAAAGCATCCATTAGATCATGTTCCCTAGTAGGCCAAAAGATTCACACCCTTGGACAAAGACCTACTGGGAAAGTAAAAAGGTAGAGTAGGCAGGGAAATACCTGGGCTTTGCAAAAGGAAAGACAAGGAGTGATGGAGAGAATGGAATACTGGCCACTGCTCCCCTCCCAGGATTCCCAAACACGCAGTCCTATGAGCTTTCATTATTTTATTGCATATGCTTAATATAAACAATGTATAGCAATATAAGAGCAATACATGATTAAGATGTTTTGTGATCTTTTTTGATAGTAATACTACATTTTATTTGAATCACTTTTCACACATCAAATACATCAAGTCTAACTTTTCACACATCAAATACATCAAGTCCAAAGAAGGTGAGGGGGTGAGTGGGCAGAGGTGGGAGGTAGAATATATCCACTCTGTTAAAATCAGAGAAAGAATTTCTTTTCTTTATAATGCCTGTCATTAGAAGTCTGTCATATAACAGAGTCAAATGCCTTTATTCTCAACCAAGCTTAAGGGTCAATAAAGTGACCACAGTTTATCGACACTAAGGTGTGGTTGTTGTTCCTCACCCGAGTCCTGGATGGGACGGGTGTACCCTAGCTCGCTCTGGCTCTTGGACCAGAGCTAGGCAAAGCTCTCAGTGCTCTGTCAGCCTTCGTCTTCACTCATCTGCTTTAAACTGTGTATGAGAAAACCCACTGGATTCAAGAACACCCAAGCAGAACCTGAAGCATAATTCTGAATTAATCTCTTTTTAAGATCCTCTCTTCAAGTTTAATTTGAAACAAATTCTTCAGTAATGCAAGCTATTTATTTATAATAACACTTGAAACTGACTAAAATATGTACTTCCAAATATAGAATTTCTCATATTTCTTACCTGGATACTAATAGATATAATTACAGTGCATTATAGCTATACCATTCAAAAAAGACAAAGACGAATTAATACATGTATCATAAACAAACTTGCCACTTGACTGTGGAATTAGATTTTAATTAATGGGCCCTTTCTCAAGTTTGTAAATAAAGTTTACTGCTTGAAAGCAGTTTCCTATTTAGAGTCCTAATTTCCACACAGAGGAAAAAAAGGCTTTTAAATGATTTAAATTTTCAAATGCTGAGTAATGTCGAATTTTTTCAAAGTATTCTTTATTTTAATACTTAAGAATTTGTTATTTTTGATGAGAATCATCATTTGTCAATCCTACTGCAGTATGCTTTTTTTCCTGGTAGTAAATTGGCATGCTTTAAAAAAAAAAAAAAAAAAAAGCAGATTTGTGCCTGAAAAACATCACACTATCATTTGCTGTACCTTAATTTTTTTAAGGAGAAGAAGCCCCACACACCTAATTAGGATGGAATTTTATGTGCTTCCTTGTTTCTAATTAGTGGTTCAAATAAAATATCCTAATATGAGTAGTTATTAAACCTGGGTTCTAAGTCTCCTTCTTCCTCTTGCCAATACACTGAAGAGTCCATGTTACCAGCACCAAGTCTCTTTCATCAGGCCAATGGCAACAAGAAATCTTCAACAAGTGTTGGCCTGACCCCTTTTCTTTTTCTACAGATCCAGCTGAACATCAAAAACTGCTTGAAATTCAGCAATCACATTTCTCACTGTTCCAGAATGACCTATTTCGCACTAGAATGAACCAGTGAATTCATACATATAAATAACTATCTGCAGACGCTGCTTTTAAAAATATGAACAGGAATGAGCAAAAAAAAAAAAAAAAAAAAGGAGTGGGGAGCTGTAGTTAAAAATGAAGATTTGATTGAATTGGTATTCTTCAACTGTCTGATACGACAATTAGAAACAAAGCAGACCTACATAACTTAGCTATCAATGCTACATTTAAAGTCTTAGAAATTGTCAAAAATAATATTCATGAGAGTACAAGCTAAATTAACCTTTTCTTAAAACATATATCATCATATTTTTCTTGTGTACGTATTTAAGCTATCTTTTCTAGATACCTAAGAAAAAATATGTTAACATACTTCTAAGCAGACTATGTCTATAAATTAGTTGCAATATTCTTCATCCATAAGCATTTATTGAACACTATTGTGCACAAGATCTAATGATATGCTACATCCTGCAAACACAGTGTTCTAAGACCTTCTGATCTCTCAGAAAGATCTTTCCCATTTTTATAATCTTTCAGTCAGTGTATAAAATTGTACATTCCAGCTTTTCCCACTAGACTATGGGATAATGCTTTATTCATTTCTATATTCCCAGTGACTAACAAAATCCTATCACATAATGAAGTTTCAATGAATATTTGCCAAATGGATCGATTACTTAGTTCCAGTCCTTGAGAAGCTTATGGAAGTCCAGGCAGTGGCCACACAGAACCCACTACATCGCTCACATTAGAGCTCTGTGTGGTAAACCTAGGGCCCTATGGCATACCCTGAACTGACCAAAAGATTCCGACTTCAGGCTCTGATTAAATGACCAAGAATCTTAATTATATCAAGAGATAAAGATTTTTTAATATGAAACAACAAAATTTCGGTGGATTCTGGAACTTCTGCTTCCAGCCATGATGAGAACAGGAACCAGATTTTCCCTCCTACCTCAGAAAATCACTAAGCTAGACAACATATTAAAAAACTGGGCTTCCATGGTGGCGCAGTGGTTGAGAGTCCGCCTGCCAATGCAGGGGACACGGGTTTGTGCCACAGTCCAGGAAGATCCCACATGCCGCGGAGCGGCTGGTCCCGTGAGCCATGGACGCTGAGCCTGTGCGTCCGGAGCCTGTGCTCCGCAACGGGAGAGGCCACAACAGTGAGAGGCCTGCGTACCGCAAAAAACAAACAAACAAACAAAATTGGTATTCAGACACTGACAACAGGCAATGCAGGACAGTGATCTCTGACAGCAAGGAAACAAACAAGTGAGCCCTACACATCAAACACTCACTGCTTAGAGCACTTCCAGATCACGGCATGGGAAAGGAGACCCCAAATAGAGCACAACAGTCTTGCTCAGTTCAAGAGACAGAGTTCAGAGTTCTAGAACACCAAGGTGGCTAGAATCTGCTGCATAGAGAACCAGAAAGGAGGGAGCTACACAGAAAGAGCAAGTGAGTGAGCTGTGCAGATATGCACAGGAGTCCTGTAGAGTCTTGGGCTGAATACTGGTCTGGTTCTGCATAAAAGAAAACTACTGAGGCTAGAGAAAGAACCATCATTCAGGACTAAGTGGAACAATGTCTGGAGCTCACAAAGGCCTGGAAATACCTTGATTTCCATGAGCCAGGATACAAAGACCTGCTAATCCACAGGGCATCAACTCAAGGCCTCAGAAGGACAATGCCCCACTAGTGTGGCCAAATTAGCCCTCAACTAAAAGCTGTTCTGGATCCACCTAACAAAACTTAAAAGCGAGGCTTAGATGACCAAACTGTGTCCAAGTAACTTAACTGCATCCCAGAACAAAGTCCAGACATATTTAAAGGGATATAAAAAAAATCAGCACCCAACAACCTAATATTCACAATGTCTGGCATCCAATCAAAATGAACAGTCATGAAAAGTAGGAGGAAAATATATCCCACAACAAGGAGAAAAATCAATCAATAAAAATAGATAAAGAAATGGCACAGATGATAGGATTAGTGAACAAGGATGTTTAAGCAGGTATTATAAATATACTGCTGGCCAAAAAGAAGGAGGAGGAGGGGGCTTCCCTGGTGGCGCAGTGGTTGAGAGTCTGCCTGCCGATGCAGGGGACACGGGTTCGTGCCCCAGTCCGGGAATATCCCACATGCTATGGAGCGGCTGGGCCCGTGAGCCATGGCCGCTGAGCCTGCGCATCCGGAGCCTGTGCTCCGCAATGGGAGAGGCCACAACAGTGAGAGGCCCGTGTACCGAAAAAAAAAAAAAAAAAGAAATATACACTTTGATTTCTTTCATTTTTTGGAACTTTTACAAATAGAAGAAAATTTTAATTATTAATTTTATGAGTCATTTGAACAACAATCCTTTATATATCTTTTTCAGTTATAGAACTGTGGCAATATCTATTTATATTACACAGCAGGCTGTATATGAAAGTCATAAAGCTAACCTTGGTTGCCATTATCTGTAATAAACAGAAAACACCCTGCAAGAGTTTACACACCATTTTGTGAATATAACATGTACAGATTTTTACATACGCCAATTCCTAGAACTTATTTATTTACGGATTTATTGTGCATAGTGACAATTTGTTTACTCCTAAAGTACTTTTGATTTGTTAGTATCTTAGTGAACACATTTCATTCAATTCCCAAAAGTTGTCGTCTCTGGCTTCCAAATTACTATAAATTCAATATGACATCAAGCATAAATCATCATTTATATTAATTGAGTGTTATTGTTATTGAAAGACAACTAGGTACACATCACTAAATGTCTGACTGAAACAAATTAGGCAAGAAAACAATTTTATAGCCAATAATAAGAAATAAAGTTGTTGTATGTTCAGTTGCCCCACATTCTTTGTTTGTGATGGTGTAGGATACTAAATGACTTTTATATTCTTATCTGTGGCCATTTGTTTTTCAAACTGTGTATATCAGAAAGACATTCAAATGGGCAAAATTTACCCTGATACTAAATGAAGCACACAAATGCTTGGCACATTGCAAAATGTTTCAAGCTTGGTTGGCTTTTCAATGCCTGAAAAGGGAATTAGAGATAGGCCACTGAATGCTAATCACACTGTTGCATCTACTCACCACATTTAAATTCTTAGAGTGAACATATTTATCACTGACTTGTGATGCTACATGATTTTTAAATATTGCTCTCAAGCTGCTGGATAGAATTTCATGTCCTAAGTCCAGAAAACCAAGGTAAATGACAAACATGTTGCAGATTTCTTTTCTTACCCAGAATATTAACAAGAGTGCCTCTAATCCTATACAGAAATATAGCCCAAAAAGCACAGCCATGCACTCTTTTGATTGTATACAAGAGCATAATCTCCAAGCAATTTTTTAAACGAATGCATCAATCACCTGACAATTGGGCAAATTCAAGACATATTAGAAAAAGCTGAGGGATAACTGGGAAATATACGTCTAGGTACAATAACCTGACAGAACAATAAGTGCTCAAGTTACACAAACAAAAATGCTTGTCCCTTCCAATTTTGCATGGTAAAATCAGTTAAGTTCTTCCTAGAGGGAAGAAACAGAAACAGAAGAAGCATGGGCTTTATTCATTGACTATGTAACCTAAGTTAGTTTTTAAAATGTAAGAATTTAGTGTGTGTGTATGTTGAAAAATAAATGTATAGTAAGCTAAAAAATTGTTTTCTTTTAAAATGCACATACTATCATACACATAAACATTAGTCCTTAACTTCTAGAACTGGCCTCGTTTTTAGACTCATTTCTAAGTAAACGCTATACATGTGGGGGGACTGGGGCAAACTGGAAAGCACAGGTCCATCCAGAGATGGTAGTCAATATTCATCTCAAGCTGCTGGGGGAGAAGTGGGAATGCAGACATCTCCCAATTTTTAGAAAAAAACAAAAGAAAAGAAAATCTCCCAATTTTTAAATTTTTGCAACTAATTCAAAGTTGAAACGTTATTTCTCTGAGGAGTTCTACAATATGGCCCACATATACAGACCATGTCCGTAATGAGCAGCTGAGCGAGATGAAAAGGAGTAATTAGAGCTATCAGTGATAGAGAAGGCCCCAAGACTGCATCTCATCTGGCTCCCTGCCTTCAGACAGGGAAGATATTCATCAAGTTTAAAAACTAAAGCAGCCAAGTCTCAAAGAGATTAAAATGAACTTGTTCACAGTCACACTAAAATTAAATAACAAAACAGAGGTTGATCACCTTCCACAACTATTTTTTGTTTGTTTTTAAGCTAAAAAACCATTGGCTTAGATATTTTACTGAGTAATTACTGGCTTGAAAAACGACAAAAAGATATACAGTGACAGAAATTTTGAAATGAAGATGACAGTGAACAAAATCTCCTTAGAAAGAATGTAGTAAACCAGAAAGATAATAGAAAGAAATGAGAGAAGTCCTAAAGTCACGGAAGCATATAATACAGAATACAGGAAGGCCCTCAGCCTGACATCAGTGAAATGACTCCAGAAGGGAGGTCTAGAAGAAGGACCAGAAAGCAAAAGAGGAAGTGAGTGCAGAACCAGGTCAGGTGATGAGAGATTAACAATAATTCACGGTGGGGTAAAGAATATCATCAATCCAAATTGAACAACTAAAAATAGTAAGAAAGGTTAAGATAGAGAATAATGGGATGAAAAATGCATGATACGTTTTGCAAGAAAAAGTCATGGGCACAAAAAAATCTAATCATTCTAAAAAGTAGCAGAGATAGATCCCTAAAAGAATGAACACCCAGGTTTTCAATTCCCAGTGTGGCCAACAACCCTGAATCCTTAGCTTCGGCAAGACTGGGATGATGATTCTCCGTACTTTGTCAGGTAAGTGACCTTGCAACCCCAAAGAGGGAAGGGATACATACAAAAATAATGAAGTAGATCAAAACAATAATTTGTATACTTTTGCTAGGGTTAGGAATGTTTTGTTTGATATTTAGCGTGCTTGAAACATTTAAGAGAATCTGACACATTAGGAAATCTGACATTTTAGGCTTGTGATTTTTATTTAAAATATTTAAAAGAAGTTGACTAATAGTAAACTTGAGATTTGAATTTAAACTATTTAAAGATAGTCTGGGGCTTCCCTGGTGGCGCAGTGGTTCAGAGTCTGCCTGCCGATGCAGGGGACACGGGTTCGTGCCCCAGTCCAGGAAGATCCCACATGCCGCGGAGCGGCTGGGCCGTGAGCCATGGCCACTGAGCCTGCGCGTCCGGAGCCTGTGCTCCACAACGGGAGAGGCCACAACAGTGAGAGGCCCGCGTTGCGCAAAAAAAAAAAAAAAAAAAAAAGATAGTCTGATTGACTAAGTTTATACACATCATTTGAAAACTGATTGGCTAATACATTAGGTTTCCAGTTTGTAACTTGTGTTTAAGTGCTCAGGAAGGTTTCTGTAAGGTTATCTTGCTAAAGGTTAAAGTGCTTGGATAAATTAAGTATATTGGGTGTTATTGTTTGAAATGCCTAAAGGAATTTAATTAATCAAGTTTGAAAATGGTGTGAAATGTTTAGGAGAATTTCGGCTGTCAAAATTATGAGCTAATTGACAGTTAATCAAGGAAAAAATGAAAGTGAGTGTTTAAATATTACTAACTTTACTAACTTTAAAAATGAGATTTTAAAATTACTAACTTTAAAAATGAGTTTTGTAAATTGAGCTTAAAGGTTTATAAAAACTCGGCTTTAAGACTGGAAACTTTAAAAAACTGAGTATGAATTAAAAACACAAGGAAATGTGAGTATTTCTTTCAAATATAAAAGACCCTCAAAGATTAAAAGTCCAATGACTCTATGGAGATGACATTAACTTCTCCAATCAAGAGGTTTTTTGTTTTGTTTTGTTTTGTTTTTTTGCAATACCTTGAGATATTAATAGGTATTCCAGGAAGAAAAGGGGTCTGTAGTTGAAAAAGAAAAACTTGGGAAGGAGCTATTAGCTACATACCCCTCTTGGAAATTTCTAGTGTATGTACATTATTAAAGGTTTTGAGAAGCCCTACAATAAAGAAATGTTCCATTTTTGTGGGGTTTTTTTTGAATACAGGAGTTAATGCTTATTAACATCTGCAGAATTGCAGAAGGTGCTCCATAGAACACAGTTTGGGAAACCCCACATTAAATAGTTGTGGAAAACTCCCTCAAGGATTCTTCTTTGTCAGAATGCTGGCAGCAGAAGGAATGAAAAATCAGTTATGCAGGATCCGTTTCCATTATTTGATAGTATCACCCAACAGCTGGCAGGTAGGCTGCCTTAATGAAATGGGATAGTTCTGTCTCAGGAGATGTTCGTGTATTCTCAGAGTTCAAAACCACTGCTTATGCTTCGCTGAGTATTACACTTGAGACTCTTCTCTAGTCCCCATTCATATATACACGATTTTCACTATGATCTACATCCTGATGGCTCCAAAATCTTTATCTCCAGTTCTAATTTCCATCTTCAGATTCAGACCAAACTTTCTAGGTACCTAAGGATTATCTCTGCTTGGGTGACCATGATAACTTCAAAATCAACATGTCCAAAACTGAGTTCATTCTTTTCCACCTAAAATCTGTTTATACTCCAATTTTCTACAATTTAGTAACAGCATACTGCCTACCCAGATGCCCAAGCCAAAAACCAAAGTAAATTCTAGAGTCTCTCAGCTCCCTCAGCCTTTATATCACTAAGACCTATACACATCCTGAATGACTCAAGTTTATGCTTTCCTTTGCATTCTGCTTTTCACTACTGATGTTCAGGATGTCAAAATTGTTTTCCCTGGACCACTGCAGTAGTCTTCTATCAGGTTGCCCTGCTTCTGATCTCCCTCTAATCCACTGTACGTTGCTGTTTGTTTGTTTTTAGTATAAACCATTCAATGCCTTCCTATCATCTATAATGACAATTTCCTAAATTCTTAGTGTGATATCCATGGTCCCTTATGCTCTGGCTCCTATTTATCTCTCTAAACCCCTCTCTCACTATGGCGTCCACATTTACCCTGTGTTTTAGGTACTTCTAACTTCTTACACTTCCTAGGATAGGCCATGACCCTTCAAATCTCTCTATCTTTACACATGTGGTTTTCTCGATCTGAAATGCCTTTACTATTCTCTTCTTCCAAAAAACTCCTAACTTATCCATTAAGATTCAAGTGAAATGTTACCTCCTCTCGGGAGCCTCCCCTGTTCTTTGCATACTTCCCTTTCTGTGCTGATTCACTGTACTTTTATTCATATACACAAAAGGCACTCACTTCAAATTGCTGCAATTATATGCTTTATATTAGTTACCTTGCCCACTAAGACTGAGGTGGCATGCATTATTTTCCAGGTTTAAAAAAATTTTTTAACTCTCTAATACTGTACCTAAATTGAGATATTTCTTAAAAATAAGTTTTTAAAATCCTAAGTTTGTAATTTGACCATTTCCTTCCTCGCCTTATTCTAACCTTCTTAGAAACTCCAGCAGAAATGCCTATCTCACATCCTTGCCTATTCCCTCAATTTTTTTCCCAACTGTAAACAATACCCCTTTCTATCTTCCACAACTAAAGCACAACATACACTGAAGTTTCAAATATCTTAATTTTAATATAGGCCTCTCTTGGTCATAAATCCATATGCTGGAAGGATGTGAGGATCTGAAGTGCTTGGGCTGATTGTGCTGACAGCATCAGAGACCTCAGTCTCTCTTCCTCTAAGTTGAAAATTGATTCAATTCAACAAATATATACTGAGCAACCACTAGAGTAAAAGTCACCCTGTTAGGAGAGATGCAGCCCCACTAGGAAGATACCAGTTTTCCCCTACCTGGCAAAAACTACTTATGACAGCTAGCCTTCCATTCATTTGGACCTTATTTAAACACTCTAGGACTTACAGTACAATTTACTATCTACAAGAAACCTTTCCTAATCACTTTCTGTGATTTGTTCTTTGTGTTTAAATATAACTTAGTCATTTGGTTAGAACACAGTATATAAGGTGTTACTGATTAATATGTTTCCTTCTACTTGTTTCTCAACTTCTCCATGGCTCCATGTTTTCCCTTGCCTTGGGAGCAGAAGCACTGCTTTCTGTTTTATTTCTGTTGTTGACAGAACCTAGTGCAGTGCTCTGCATACAATACAAACTCTAAAAACACATGGTTTCTAAAAGGCAATATTCCAAGAGTATGATTTTCCTGATCCATGTATTAATATCTTTCATCTAACAATACATTAAATCAGCGCACTTTTTGTAATCAAGTTACTAGAAAGTCAGGCTCAGATAAAAGCAAAAGAGGATGTCAGTACCTCATTAAAAATACAAATAAATGTTAGAGAATGTGTTATTCCAATAGCCTCTTATCACTCTTGGTAAGTGCCCGGGGCGAGGACCTCGCAGGGTCAGATAGGCAGTTCCCACCTGACCATGGCATGGATAATCATGTCCTGAGGTTGTGCAAGGGGAATGCCACTAGTCCCAAATCAACAAGCTCATTCTATTCACAGCCTGGAATAAATTAGGCACTTCACGGAATGGAAACTGCTATTCTCCCCAGGAGGAACCAGGGCTATATGAGCAGGTCAGAGTACCTGCCTTGGGCATGTCAGGTGCCCAGCCAGCTGTGAAGTTCTTCCTAGCCTTACTCAGTTGGTAGCATCATAATAGGGCCCATTGTTAACACTGAGAAAATCAGGAGCCTCAACTTTAGAAAGAATGTATTTCCCATCTCTCCAAGTCTCAGTGAAGAAAGTTCTGGAATGTAGACCTTTAGAATCAATGAAATTGTAGCATTCATTTTTCTGTCAGAAAATTAAATGAATACATCTAATATTCTAATGAGGAGTTGGCTGTATAGTAACTTCTTAAGTGAATTACACACTTTGCAGAAGTTTCTATGTAATGAGAATACAAGTCAGCATGGTCTACTCATTTGAGATCTATTTAGCCTCCCTACACTGTAACAATAACAACTCCTGATCATTTCTCTATGTTTTCAAATAATTCCGGAGAACAAAATTTAATAAAAATTAATGCGTAATTGGATTTCCATGGTATACAACTTGACGAAATTCAGAAGGTGGTCCACAAACAGTGGTAGTGGTCCACAAATAGTGATGAGCCGCCCACTGGCTCTAGGCACTGCTTGATCAGGCCCTGGCATTAGCCTTGCTTCATATTGTGCATTCACCATTGAGCTGCTGTAGTGTTAACATATGCTGCATTGGTGCTATTAGCATTGCCTTTACAATTAACATTCATCTACACTTCATCCCATTCCAGAAAGTAGGTGCTAGGTGAAGGGAAATTTACTTGAGAGCTGCATCTTCACTTCACTATGAGGAATACAAACTCCCTGTGGAAAAGAGGAGGGCAGAAAATTTCCCTCTTCCAGCTCCTTCGCCTTTTGGAACAAAGAGGTCAGTCCACAGGCTAAATAAAACCAGTTTAAATCAGGTAGCAAACCACAACTTATCCAAATTTGATGAAAAAGGTGGCTTGTATATCAAGATGGAAGTTCTACGAACAATTCCCTTGTGTTTAATCTCACCTTCTCTTAGATGGTGTTCCAGACTTAACCACTGCTATAATAACTAAGGTATCTTATGGAAGAGAGAAAAAAGTCATTTTAACCCCCATGAAACAGGTAAAAGAAGAACTCTGTGTACTGAATGTGTATATGTATGTCATTAATAATTATAACCATTAAGTTCCTATATCATGGAGTAAAAAAACTTACTAGTTTATTGTCTGATCCAAAAGTTTCACTGATGTATCTTTAGTGCCTAGAACAGTGCCTGGCAGTATAGAAGGCACTCGAATATTGACTGATCAGTTGACTGACTGACAGAATGAATGAGTCTATCCTTTTCATCATATTTATTATTTCTTTATATTAGTCAAAAGCTCAAAAGAATAAACGGATTTCAGATTTAATCCATAACCATTAAAGAATTTCTAAATAAATAGGCTACACTATTAAGAGAATCTTTGTTTTTTGGCAATGAAATATATAAAACATATAAAATGATGATAGATTGACATACATCTACGCTTCCCCACATACACGAAGGATTGGAAAAGAAATATTTCTAAGTTTTACAGGATGATCTTATGCATATTTTAATACAGCTGTTCATTATACAAAAGACAAAGACTACATAAATCTAATGGACAGAAAAACGTGGTTACAGTTTAAACGTTTTCTTCATCTTATTTTTAAAGGTACTGAAAAGTGACACTTCATTACTCTGTATTTTTATATTCCAACCTAAACATTTTACATTTTATTTGGTAACTAATACTCTTAATTCCATGCACTGGAAGAGGGTGGAATCTAATTAATAAATACTAAAACATCTTTGAAGAGCAATAAAATATTATTCTCTAAATTATAAGTCAAATTTTGAAAGTATATTGGGCACTCAGAATAAAAATAGCAACAATAGGGCTTCCCTGGTGGCGCAGTGGTTGAGAGTCCGCCTGCCGATGCAGGGGACGTGGGTTCGTGCCCCGGTCCGGGAAGATCCCACATGCCGCAGAGCGGCTGGGCCCGTGAGCCATGGCCACTGGGCCTGAGCATCTGGAGCCTGTGCTCCGCAACGGGAGAGGCCACAGCAGTGAGAAGCCCGCGTACCGCAAAAAAAAACAAAACAAAAGCAACAATAGCAATAGCAAACTCTTATAAAGGGCTTATTATGTACCAGGTAGGTACTATCTATAATATAGATAGATAATTTTATATAATTTGTATAACTTCTAAAATAAAATACCAACTAATATATATACATACATATATATACATACACACACAAATACATATATATTTGATCCTCATAAAAATCCTATGAGATAGATACCATCATTTCCATTTCAAACATGAGGAAACTGAGGCACACAGAGGTTAAATAATTTACTAATTAGTCATTTAGCAGAAAAAAAAAAAGAAGAAGAAGAAGCCTCCAGGGAATTCCCCGGTAGTCCAGTGGTTAGGACTCTGTGCTTCCACTGCAGGGGGCACAGGCTCGATCCCTGGTGGGGGAACTAAAATCCCACATGCTGTGCAGCA
The DNA here is from genome assembly GCF_025265405.1 of Mesoplodon densirostris. Taxonomy (NCBI): domain Eukaryota; kingdom Metazoa; phylum Chordata; class Mammalia; order Artiodactyla; family Ziphiidae; genus Mesoplodon; species Mesoplodon densirostris. The sequence goes on from NC_082663.1 coordinate 90,004,930, forward strand.
CGGCCAGAAAAAAAACAGAGGTCACATAGCTAGTAAGTAACAAAGCCAGTATTCAAATTCAGACAGTCTGGCTCTTGAGGTCGTGGTCTTAATCACTGTTATATTTCACAGAGAAATGGATTTTAATTTTTTGTGAAAGCATCATAAATTAAGTACATTGTTAGAAAATGTAAAGATAAGTACTTGCAGTTTATTCTAATAAATCTATTCATGGAAATGCAAATCAAAACTACAATGAGGTATCACCTCACGCCAGTGTCAGAATGGCCATCATCAAAAAATCTACAAACAATAAATGCTGGAGAGGGTGTGGAGAAAAGGGAACCCTCTTGCACTGTTAGTGGGAATGTAAATTGATACAGTCACTATGGAGAACAGTATGGAGGTTCCTTAAAAAACTAAAAATAGAATTACCATATGACCCAGCAATCCCACTACTGGGCATATACCCTGAGAAAACCATAATTCAGAAAGAGTCATGTACAACAATGTTCATTGCAGCTCTATCTGCAATAGCCAGGACATGGAAGCAACCTAAGTGTCCATCAACTGATGAAAGGATAAAGAAGATGTTGCACATCTTCAATATAAAATGGAATATTTCTCAGCCATAAAAAGAAATGAAATTGAGTTATTTGTAGTGAGGTGGATGGACCTAGAGACTGTCATACAGAGTGAAGTAAGTCAGGAAGAGAAAAACAAATACCGTATGCTAACACATATATATGGAATCTAAAAAAAAAAAAAAAGCTTCTGAAGAACCTAGGGGCAGGACAGGAATAAAGACGCAGATGTAGAGAATGGACTTGAGGACACGGGGAGGGGGAAGGGTAAGCTGGGACGAAGTGAGAGAGAGAGAGGCATGGACATATATACACTACCAAATGTAAAATAGATAGCTAGTGAGAAGCAGCCACATAGCACAGGGAGATCAGCTTGGGCTTTGTGACCACCTAGAGGGGTGGGATAGGGAGGGTGGGAGGGAGACGCAGAGAGAGGAGATATGGGGATATATGTATATGTACAGCTGATTCACTTTGTTATAAAGCAGAAACTAATACACCATTGTAAAGCAATTATACTCCAATAAAGATGTTAAAAAAAATCTCATGAATTTCCCTTAAAATGTGCACCTAATTTTTATTATCATAAATGGGAGGTACACGCATACAGGAGGAAAAACACAGAAATAATCTCTAGGGAAAAATATTTAAAATTAGAAAATCAACATTATGGGATTTAAGCTATATGCCAATTTGTATTCATATAAAAACAAGACCTCTGAGTACAATATACTCAAAGTCAGCGAGGCAGATGCAAGTGACTCTCAATAGTGTCTAGTGCATTATCTGTCAGCAAAAGGCTTTAGAGAAAATGCCCATGAGGAGCTACCCAGACATCGCTGCTCCAGCTTCTTCCCACGGCGTGCTCATTCCTACAGCCTTTGAGAAGAGCATGCGCAAGAAGACAGCAAGCTCCCACAATTACCCCTGCTTATTGGTGGGCTATCACATTCATTAGCCTAACATTTAGTTCACTAGAGCACCTGCTTCTAATACTGCTAACACATGACCTTAATCTGGGCTGCAGGATACAAGCATTATTATTTCTCATCTTCTAGTCTGATTTTTACTCTTTATTCTTTTGCTATATATAAGATTTCCTACTTCATGCTGGATCTTTTAGGAAACATATTTTTGTTGTGGCACTGCTTGCTATGTGTATGTGCTTGGTTGAGTTTTTTGCCTTTTTCTTTTTTTATTGCCACCACACAGTTTTGGCAAAACCTTCCACAGGAAAGTCAAAATTCTGTAGGAATTACTCAAATATCTCTATTTTTATTACAGCTTTCTCCTGGGAGAAATGCATTAGTCTGTTAATTTCTCTCAACCTCACATTTTTTTTCCCCCTCAGCACAGGCAAAGCTCTAAAAAGTAACATCAAGCACTCAAAGTAAATGAAGGAGGCTACCTAAAGAACAGCAAATCATGTGTGTAGGCCAATTCCTAAAGACAAATCTTAAAATAAACATCACTGTGGGCACTGAAACATATTCAGCTACTATGTTTACATTTCCATTGATAACTTTAATGTAAACAAATTATATTCTGGTGTTTTTATACTATTGAATTTTTCATAAAGACATAGCACTGAATCTTTTCCTTGGAGCTTACTTTCTAGAATGGAAGAAAAAGCAGCAGTCTGAGTGAAAGCAAACCCTAGTTTCATCCTATTTCAGCACACCTCGAACTGTCGTCCCATTGTCATCTTTCATTCGCTGATGCGCCCTATTCCTGTGTCTCTTCTACATACCAATAAGGAAAAATAAATCACTGCAAAACATACGACTTCCTAGATCCTGCTACTGGGTAAAGGGGAAGCAAAACCAAGAACTTACCCTTGGAAATGCTCAGTCAAAATCAGTATCTTCACATACAAAACATATTGCATTATTCTTAAAAGAAGGCACTCACAAAATGAATTGAAATTCCTGTGTACCTTGGGCTGTGACTTCCTCTCTTGAGTTCCAACGACAGAGCACCTACCAACTAGTATTCTTTGGAAACTATATTAAAGCGTGCACTAAGTTTGAGTCAGTGACTGTCAACTTATTTGTGGTAAAGAATCTCTTCACACTCCTGATGTTGACATTACTAAACTGCCTTGACAAAGTAAGATAAACATTGGATTTGCTTATGCTTACTTTAGTCTACGGTTTTAAAGTTTTGGCTAACTTCACCAGGTAAGTCCTACAAATTCATCTTCAACACTGCACATTTCAGGTCATCTAGAGGTTAAGTTAAGCTGATAAGGAGAAAGGTATTTATATTCCTGAAATAAATACATATTAATCACAACAATTTCCTTAGATATGAGATATATCAGAAAAGGGCCAAAGTGATGAAGAAAAACTTAATTTTGGTCGCATTCATGCTAATTTCTAGGTCTTTGGCATTGGTATATTTCTTAACGCCGCTGGGCCTCAGTTTCTTCACATGTAAAATAAGAAGGATGGCCCAGATAAACTCTATAGTTGTTTAAAAATTTTAAACTCCAAAACTTAAGCAAATTTATCTGAGTTTTAGAGAACAAACATAATTACAGGTACTTAAGCCCTGGAATTACAACAATATGCAATGGTACTGAAAACATTTCACTCTGGCTCCAAATGTGATTCAACTCTAATAAGAGTGCTACCCAGCTAGCAAGCAAATACCTGTACACTGAAAATATTTTTAGAGCAAGCATAAACAGTTTGACAGTAATTTGTATCATTCTCACGGGAAAATAACTTCTCCAATCTCATCTTTCTAGTCTATGTAGCAGTGCCAATTTATAGGCATATAAAATTCGAAACCTCTTCTGTGCATCAATTATAACTTACACAGCTCCCTGAGCAGCATTTAAAAAGCAAAGAAGTGCAAACAATATTCTGCTTGCTGACATAGTAAAAAATTTAGCTAACGTAGCTTTAGAACTTCACAATTTAACTGCAATCAAATATCCCCTTTTCGAGACAGGAAAGCGACTAGGGCAATTATCCTAAGTATAAAACTCCATCCCTGAAATTATCTAACTCATTACCCAAGGAAAAGGGATGTAGGTTGGAAAACTGGCCAATGATATTTTCCTTGTTATCAATGTACAAGAAGCTATAAAATCCTACATTTTATTTTTTTTAAAAAAGGAATGCATTTAAAATCACAGACATACATATCTAAGTGACACAAGGAAAAAATGTAATGCAACATAAAGAATATTAAATATTTAAAACTTTTCTACTTGTACTATAAAGATAACAAGATTAATGTACATAAAAATAAAGAACTTGAGAATTTTGTGAAAGTTCCAGAAAAATCAATAAAAGTAGGTCAGGATCAAAACTGAACAAAATGAGGAAGACTTAAACATCAATTAGAATTTAAGTTAGACAGAAATAAGAACTTCCTGAAATGAGATACTCAGAATTTATATCTATGTCTATGAGTAACTATTAGAGTCTTTGGGCGGGGAGTAATGGAATTTTATGAAGCCTTTTTTAAAATGGCAGACAGTTTTGATCAATGGTGATGGCTTTGGTTGGCTATGTCAAAGGATATTCTGGCTGATATTTGCATATAATTTTCATTGTGTTACCAGAACTATGTTACAGTTTGTGCGTGGGAGAGAGGGGATCCTTTTTAAGCTGGATGAGTTTATGGTATTATCATTCAAATATTATCCAAACCCCAGGAAGAACTAGAAACCTTTCCTTAGTCCATATATGTTCTTCCATTTTCCTGAGAGATGTAACCAAGTGAAACACAACACTTGTATAAGCTCACAGTCCAAAGAGCCCAAAATAGTCAACAAAAATCCTAAAAACCCACAAGTGTAAAAATCCTATTTCGTAACTCCTTAATTTTATTTATTTATTTATTTATTTATTGCTGTACATGGGCCTCTCACTGCTGTGGCCTCTCCCGTTGCAGAGCACAGGCTCCGGACGCACAGGCTCAGCGGTCATGGCTCACGAGCCCAGTTGCTCCGCGGCATGTGAGATCTTCCCAGACCGGGGCACGAACCCGTGTCGCCTGCATCGGCAGGCAGACTCTCAACCACTGCACCACCAGGGAAGCCTACTCCTTAATTTTAGATTGCTCTGATGGAATGGGTCTTTTGAGAATTTTCTCTAGAGCAATCATCTGCAGTTACGAGAGGTGCTGAGGTAAGTAGTTTCTGGTCAGCTGTAGACCAGAGATAGTCCTAGAGAACCCGGCTAATAGCATATGGCTTAACTAAAATAGAGAGTATAATTTAGCCTCTAATTTGATCAGTTTAAAAATCAGGTAGAAAAAAAAATTGGGCCCTAGGCTAGAACCTGGCATATGAGATATCAGCCCAAGGGCGTATTTTCTTAAAAGTATTTTGGAGGTTTTGTAGGTAAAACTAGATTAGGGTCACTCACTTCTCTCTCTTTTCATTTAAGCTTCAGTTTCTTTTGTTAAACCACTAAGCATTTTTTTAAAATTTGTCTGCTAAAGTAACAAACCTGAAAATTCCATCCAATTCAAATCAGACTATTTTTACTTCAGATTAAAAATGATTTTATTAACATTCTAGACAGCTAAGACCCTGGGAGAAACTGCCAGTTTATATTTTTACCATAGTCGTAGTTTTATTTCATATATATGTGAATATATCATTAATTCTCAGAGCAAATATAGAGCATGGGTCAGCTGAGGGCCTATTTTCTAAAAGAAGGGTCAGATGAAAAAGCTTACTGTCTTTAAAGCTATTAAGGCACAACATTTTAGATAACCAGGTTTAATCTATTCTTTAGCTCACTGAGAGACACATTTAGGGAAAATAAAATCTCAGTGGTCACTGAAGAGAATATTACAAACATCACACAGATTCCATTTAAAGTCACCAGAAGCCTTTGGGTGTCTAAAATCTTCAAATCAATACAATTTTAGTCCTGTCTTTGTGTCTCTGTATTATGCTTTGTTGTTGTTACTTGGCTTGTGCCAATAAGAATACGGAGAAAGATATAAACATAAAATTTAAGAAGTCATTTTTGGCTAAGAAAGTAATGATAAATTTGGAAGAGTCAGACATTTATGTCTTTGTAGAAGTGGCTTTCTAATTGTCTGTCATCCTCACTATAGCACAAATTGAGGCTATGGTGAGTCCACGGTGATAAATTCTGATGCTCAGCTACTATGAGGACTAATACCAAACAGCTGCCATTGTCCTGTCCAAAACATAATATGAAGAAAAACAGTATAGAAAAGCTGTGCAAGCTCAAGAGGGTTGTTCATCTTGATTCCCTTTTCAAAACTGCCATCAATGCCTGTTCGACTCATGTAAGTAAAATGTAGAGTCAGCATAACTAAAGGACTTTGGGTTTCAAAGGTTATTGACACAGAATGCTTGGAGAAAGGGAGGTGCTTAGTGTTAGGAAGATGATGAGGAAAGAGGTGCTTAGAAACATAAGAAACTAGAAAGGAGAAAATTCTACAGCAGGCCATTGTTTCAAAAAAAAAAAAAAAAAAACCCAAAACTTTGTTTAATAGATTTTTAAAATTCTGTTTCAAAAAACTATGTGTAGTAAAATAGGAACTAAAGATCACAGTTTTTAGCATTTTGTAAAAAATTTCTTCTCTAATGCCAATTCTTTTTTTTTTTTTTTTTTTTTTTGCAGTACACGGGCCTCTCACTGCTGTGGCCTCTCCCGCTGCGGAGCACAGGCTCCGGAGGCGCAGGCTCAGCGGCCATGGCTCACGGGCCCAGCCACTCCGCGGCATGTGGGATCTTCCCGGACCGGGGCACAAACCCGTGTCCCCTGCATCGGCAGGCAGACTCCCAACCATTGCGCCACTAGGGAAGCCCCTGCCAATTCTTTTTAATGAAATCAATAAAAAAACAAAAACAGGCATGGATTAAAATTTGATTTTTAAATATGCTATGTATAAAATCATCCAAACATTGAAAAATGATTTGAATAATAAGCCTAATTGAGATTTTTAAATCAGAATTACAAGTTTTCATGAAACAATATTTTTTCTGCTTTCTCTACTTATTCATTATTAAGAATTTCTCCATAACCCTCCATTAACCAGAAAATCTAATTATCATCCAGTCATAATTTTTTGCTTTCCCTGGATTTTGTCTATTATCAGTGGGGGGACAACGTTTTATGCTTTTCATTTCCAGTGTAGTTTTCTCTAATATTAACAGTCAGTTGTGTTACTGAAGGTTCTTTAGTCAACTAGCCTGTGCCAGCTTCAGTGCTAAAAATACTATTATAATTAGAAAGAAAGCCATGAAATAAATGAAAAGTGAAAGAGTTAATATACCAACAATAATTTATCACCTTATTATAACTTGCCCTGTGGCACACAGAAACTCTGTGATAAAAACATAACCAAGAAAGCTTCCCTTAACACAACACTTCTGATGGTTTGTCATGATAGCTGATTAAAATACCAAAATCAACAAGAGTCTACAAAGCACAGTTAAAAATTATGTGAAGATCCATAGCACAGTTTTTTTCAAGCACTTTAAAATTTAATGAGATATAGATCGTGCAACACTAGCTAAAGAAAGTAACTGGGATACACTGGGGAGTACAGCTTCCAATGTATACTTCTGCAGATAATGCCAACTGTAAGGAAAATAAACTTTTCAATATTATATATAATTTCAGCAGAAACATCTGGATATTTAAATATTTGTACTATAAAAACAAGTACAACCAAGTTCAATTATTACATTTATGTTCATGGTATTATAGAAATTCATTTCCCCATCTAGCTATTTAAATGAAAATTTCTGGTTGATGTGATTTTTTAAGTAGATGTGATACCAACTGCTACTGAGAATTGCATTCTCAGAGAATTGCATCACAAAGATTGACTTAAAAATGTACTCCAGTCTTGATTATTGTTAGCAGAAAATCTGAATTTAAGTATTTTCTTTGAACTGTAAGCAATCAATCTACATATATTGCATCCTGACGGGGCACATGAGTTAAGAAAGAGAAAAGCAAAAGAAAGGGTCTTTTAGCACTGTCTTTTCACGAAGTAGGGTTTTACCAATTTGTACTGTGGTTGTATAGGCTGTCAGCTATTATGAAATCAATGCAATGTATTCACTGGTTGTCAGTCACAGGATGACAGTATTGTAAATTAAGGAGATGCATCTTCAAGCAGAGTTCCATACACATATTCCTAAGGAATCCATTTGCAGTCTGATTTATGCTTTTAAAATAGACAACCTACCACTCTCTGTTGAAAAGTCTCACAGGTATGAAACTGTCTAATTGAATATCATTTTCCTTTATAATCAAAGTAGGCTCCCATTTAGCTTCAATCACTTTGCAGTTTTAACCTTAATATTTTCTATACAGTGAAAAGGAGTCAAAAGACTTCACGAACAGTTTTGAATAACATTACTTATTTAAATATGTATCTACTGAGATGAAAATTACTGAATAAAAATATGTCACAGTAGTTGCATAACTCCTGAGAATATATTAATAGCATTCCTTAAAGCAGTAATTCATTACCATGATAGATGGCTAAAATCTATTCTAAAACCTAATTAGAACAAAGATTTTTCAAAATAAATGAAAATAATCATTGGCAGGTACACTAAGATCTCTTAAATTTAAAATAATATTAAATTACCATTTTTTGGATAGGTTTTTAAAGACACTGTTGCATAGTCTTTTATCTAAATTAACGATGTCTTTTAATCACATATGCTTAATAATCTATAAAAATGCCCAGGCCATGTAAGAATCGATAAAAGTTCTGATAAGTCTATGTAAACAATTCTGTTCTTCATAATTTTTTATTTAAATAGTAACATTTTAACAGGAGAAAAAATTGTTTTAAAGGAAGGATATTTATAAACAAACTTTTTATTTTTCATGTTCCCTTCCAGATTTTGTCGTACATTATTATATAACCATGAACATATAATTGACTTTCACTATATAATTTTTATTATAGGTGAGAAAAGAAACATTAAAAAGGTTTTGTGAAGTCAAAACTGAGACTTAGAATAGGAAAGAAATGAAAGGAAGAAAAATTTCTTTCTCTCATATACACGTGAAATTGCCATTCTAACGTAAGAATCACAAAACTTAAAATTAGCAGAAAAATCATATATCTTAGTAATCAAAAAGCTGTAGTTGGGAGTGAAAAGAAAAAAGATATTCATAAGTATTTGGATACAGTCATATAATTTAGGGAGATGCCTTTAAAACTACAATGAAATTACTATGTGTCAATGTCATTATTAGGCCCATGGATAGGATGTCAAGGGTTGATATTACATGTGGATTCAATTTATGTGGATGAAGAAAAAAAAAACCACTATCTGTTCAAGATTTTACTCTAGGTTTTTCTAGGTAAAAACCTAGGAAAAGTTCACTTGTAAAGTGCTTTTCTTCATGCTGAAAATTTCTTAAACCAATTATTTTCTACTGCTCCCTTATAGGCACATTTATCAACTTCTAGGGTTGAAAGTGTTAAACAAAATCTGCTTCAATACCGCACTGTATTTTTTTTAAACTTCATATAGACTATCAGTTGTGTTCCAACTACATAATAAGACTTATGTGCTCAAAGACAGCCACAGCCAAGTTAGCCAGGTGTGCTGAGAGTAGGACAGCTCTTACACATTCAATTAATAGCCTCATATTGCTGTGACCGAACCTGAAAGACTGCCTTTAAAGTTACAGTCCTCATTTTTAATATATTTCTCATTTAGATTTTGTTTCTGAAAAATGAAGGTAGAATAAGTAATATTTTTCATTACTCCAAGTTTTTCAAGTCTTTCTAAACCTTCAAATTTTAGCAAAACAGCAAAACTCAAGAGATACTATCCACATAAATCTCTATGCAGTTCTTGACTCTGTTACTGAAATAAATAACATTTCAAACAGGAATAGGAACAGCTTTACAGGTTCAGATCTACTCCTGTTTTATGTCTATTCTGACACAAACTTCTTGGTTCAAGGTACTTCTGACACTAGTAAATTATTACTTCCTGGTTACATTAAAAGATTCCTTGAGTATCTAATGAATCTTAAATAATAAATGTGTTTCCTTGACTATTTTGCCACTGGAAGTTCTGAATTCTATTATAAATAAGTCCATGACTGGTAATAATATTTTGCTTTAAGAGTGCTTTGTGAAAGATCTGCAAGCAGCCAAAAAGTTCAGGTATCAAAATCACAAATGAAGAGACCCCCAGAGTCTTCATTAATAGGATGACTATAAATGATTTAAAATTGTGGTGAGGCAGATGTTTCTATGGAGAGACAAACTACATGGGCATTATTGGTTTTAATAATGAGAATACACACCTTTGAAGGAAAATCCTAATAAAACATTCCATTAGGAAAAAAAGTGGGGGGAGGGGATATCCTCCTTGCAAGCTAATCACCACTGTGAGTTCCCTTATATTCTCAGAACAGCAAGAGACCACATTTTCATCAAAACATAAATCGTTACTACAGAGGGAATTCAGAACATTGACTGGTTAGTAAAAATGAAATAATATTATAGTATTTGTTATAATTATGAATGCTAATTATTATATAGCTATCATAATTATGGTTCCATTAAACCTTTAATTTTCTCTTATAATATCTAAAATTATCTTAATAAATGTCAAGGCTGAATTTTAGGAATTTTTTTACGAAATCATTTTAGTTATTTAGAGTAAAATTATTTTATGTTAACTTTGACTGAAGTCCCTTTTAAGAAATGCAAAAGTGTAAACAGTTTACACACAGCTTTGACAATTCAAAATTATCCCTTACGGGATATGGGAACATATGTATATGTATAACTGATTAAATTTGTTATAAAGCAAAAAAAAAATGTATCAGGAATAATATCCAGTTGCATATGTGCTGGCTGTGCAAAGAAACACACATAGGTGAATGAGAAAAAGAAACATTAAAAAAAAAAATTATCCCTTACATATAGTTAACAATGACCACAGGAGACTGAAATCTGTGTACTGTTATTAATGTTAAATACAAAACAGTTCTAAACCCTAATTAGTTAATACACTAATGAATAAACTTTTCTTGCTTCATATAATATGTTGTGTTTATAACAAATATTCAAAAGTTATATAAATAATATTTTCTCTTTAAGAATTACTTTAAAAGGACTTCATTTTCTAACTGATTTGATTTGCAAGTTTAAAAAGCTTACATTTCAGTAGCCTTTCATTCAAGTAAACAGTGATCTACAAAATACCTTTACCTTCATTACTACTTCCTTTTAACAAACACTTTAACTATTTAACAATGATGTTCTTATAGTGCAAAAAGTAATATGATTTCCCAAGGCAGCCTGTGTAAACATCACCAAAAAAAATTTACGTTTACACTGCTGGACGTCATACACACTCCATTAACTCCAAATATGAATAGAACATCTCCATTTGGATGTCCTAGATTAGTTTACCTCAAACTCAGCACATAAACATGGAACCATAAGAAAGGAATATTATATGCATAAAAATGTTGCCTGCAGTATTGTTAGCAGTGGGAAAAATCAGAAATAACTTTAATAAATTTTCCCTTCAAAGAGGGAAATGTAAATGATTAAGTAAACTGTGGTAAATATCCACTCAGAGGCACACTTGGCAGCAAGCTAGTAATGAATATGATCACTCTGACGATTCCAGAGGAATACGGAGGCAAACACTGGTGAACTGTACAAGCACTGTGATTACAATTTAAAAGGCACTATTAATAAAGAGTTGGGGGAAAGAACATTAAAAATTCTGAAATTATTAAACCTCAAACTTCTCCCATAAACTATCTCCTCTCTGAAGTATCCTCTTTCTGTCTGTCCATGTCTAAAAATTTTTACATTAAATCTGGTTCTTAGATATAAATAAATAAATAAATCTGGTTCTTTCTTTGAGGGGAGACCAACTAGTACTATATCTTGGGAAAGTGGACACCATTGAGATTTTACTACACTATATTTTAATATTTCCTAATTGTTCATTTTAAATTCTATCTGCCAAGTTAGTCTTATTTACTAATAGCAATAATAAGCTATTTGAAATTATAAGAGAAATCTAAAATTTCTATTTTATTTTCTCCATTCATTCATTCTTCCACACATTCATTCAGAGCACAAAGGAACAGCCCATTCTGGAGAACGAATTTTAAGTTCCCTGATAGCAACAATGAATTCCCAGTGTCAACCCCCGTGTCAGGATTCCAGACAGCATATAGAGGAAAGAAAGAAATGGAGGGGTGAGGGGAAAGGAAGGAAAAGGATGTGGTCTGTACACAGCAAATGAAAATAAGGGAAAGAAAAGGAAGAGGAAGAGAAGAGAGTGAAAAAATGCTTAAATTTTAGAGTCAAACATCTCAGCTTGAATTCTGTCTATTCTTACTAGTTGAAAATCTTGAATGCATTTAAATCTTTATGTTCCCTTTTCCTCATCAGTTAAATTGAGAGTCAGATGAGTTGGCATCTGTAAAAGGTTTAGTAGCAGTCCAACACATAGTAGGTACTCAGTACATACTGGCTGCCCTGTTAATGCCTCAATATACTTCGAAGAATATATATTTTTAAATCACTTCTAATGTCCTATACTACAAAGTTAAGCACTGCCAGTAAAGTAAGGCTGAACACTGGCTGCCCTTATTAGCTGTTTTGAAGATATATGACCATTATTTGGAAAAGCCCAAAGATCTAACTTCATTTTTTCCAAAAGTGGCAAAAAAACAATAAATAGCAATTCTTAAGTCCAATGGCAAACAACTCTAGTATTTGTTACATGACCATAATAGACCACCAAGGGAAATTATATGGAAGGACAAAAAACCCTTGTATTTCATCTCAAAATCAGAGTTGGAAGCAAATATATGAATAAATATGTGAAAATAAATATAGAAAATATATCAGGAGAGCCAAAGAGAGAATCCTTTTTCTGTCTGTTTGAAGAAATCATTTTATGGTGAAAATAACTCCTTCTTAAATTTGTCTTATTTTTTATTTTATAATTTAATACATCAGGTTTTCTTAAACTGGGGCATACTTGTTATGTCTACCCATAAATTTAAAAATAACAGATAGATGTAATTTCAGAAAATGACAAATAAAAACACAACTAATTTTTCCCTCAAACCACACAACTGAACCACAGCCACTCTTTCTAAGATAATAGCAGAGTTCTCTTTCCAAGGAGTGCCTGGCACAGTGCAGTGAAGAAAAGAAAAGCACAATTTTATCCTCAGAGGCACCAAAGGAGACTAACATTGTGACAAAAGTAAATACTGGAAGTTCTCCATGAAGGAGCAGACTTTAAGATCATACGTATATGTAAAATGTGTACTGTACTAATGTATCCATTGACTTCCAATCCTAATTCCGATAGCCTCCCGGCTCCTGAAGTCACCCATAGGTTGGCAGCTTCTTCTGTACAAATTCTCAGATCATGATTCCTTACCCTCCACTTCTGCTACGCCTTAAGCTTCCACTGCAATTCCTTTTCTTTCTCTTCCTTATTGACAAAGAGCTGCTATGAATTTAGAAACGTGTTTCATAAATTTATATATATATATATTTTTTTTAAAGAAGATGTTGGGGGTAGGAGTTTATTAATTAATTAATTTATTTTTGCTGTGTTGGGTCTTCGTTTCTGTGCGAGGGCTTTCTCTAGTTGTGGCAAGCGGGGGCCACTCTTCATCGCGGTGCGCAGGCCTCTCACTATCGCGGCCTCTCTTGTTGCGGAGCACAGGCTCCAGACGCGCAGGCTCAGTAGTTGTGGCTCACGGGCCTAGTTGCTCCGCAGCATGTGGGATTCTCCCAGACCAGGGCTCGAACCCGTGTCCCCTGCATTAGCAGGCAGATTCTCAACCATTGCGCCACCAGGGAAGCCCCTATAAATTTATATTTTAATAATCACAGCATTATCTAAATACATTTTTTGTTATTATATGTTTAGATAGAAAGTATTACTGCTGTCTCTTATGGTCCAAAATAATGCTTTGTAATCAAACCTTACAGACTTAAAAAGATTAGCAACCACCTAATATATTCCATATATTTGGTGGCAGCTTCAGAATTTCATTAGAGAAGGGGTTTGGGGTGTCAATCAGATGGGAGGAGGTCGTCTATGGAAATCATCTTACCAGCGTGTTTATATAATTGGCCCATAGTGTTTACATGCTATCTGTTCATTTAGCATAGATTTGGAGGGTGAAAGCTGGTGGTAGTTCTAAGGGGAGCTAAGACCCCCCACAAACCACTCCTTGATACAGCTCCTTCATGTTTCAAGAGGATGGTTTCAATGAGGAGTAGAAGCAAAGGTAGGAGTCGAGAGAATACTTACTCACAACGTGCTATTTTTGTTCCTGGTAATTTTACCCTGACATTCAAAAGGGTAAGAATTACGCAAGCATCTGGATCTTGGTGAGAAAAGGGACTTGGCTAACTTCACGCATCCTTGAGATTCAAACCATGTTTGCAAGAGATTCAGTCCTCTGCTAATGCCTTAAGCACTCATCAGCAGTGAAGTGAACAAATCTAGATGTTTCTACTGTTTGGCCTCCTTCACAATTCTTTACACTCTTAAAAATTTCTTTTTGACTAAACAGCATGGAATTTTGGCTACATGTGGGATTTTGAGAAAACCAGAGACAGGAAGGGAGTAAAAAGGTCTTTATTTTAAAAGGTAACATTTGCATTTGGCATTGCCTTTTCTTCTCAATTTTTGATTTGGGGTTTTGGGGTTCAGGGGAGAAAAATAAGACAGTTATTTCCTCTCTAATCAATCATTCTAATCTCTATAATAAGTTGAACATCTCTGATCTCTCAGAAAAAGAAACATTTTAGATGAATATTTTAGGGAGCAGCAGGATGGAGGCAAAGAAAATTCTGAAATATTCACCTCTTCCTCTCACACCATCCAGCTGTCAGTGTCTCCAATACAGTTAGTACTTCGTAGGCATAGCAAAGATAAGGGGTATTTCAATCATCGATGAGCAACAACAGTTGCTATTTCCAAATACGGGAGAAAAAAGTAAGATTCCTTTTGCAGAAAACATTCTGTTTTCATCTCTAAATGTGTACATGTATACATGTGCGCTGTGTTCAGTAAAAGAAAAATACTGCAGCTAAGTTAAATCTCTTAGATTTGGAAATGGAAAGACCCTCTTTTATCTATTTATGAGCTTAACTCTAGAACTAATTCAAATTACTACTGGTTAATGTTTCTTGAATCATTCATTTCCTCTGAATAAGTTTCATTCATTCTCACAAAAAGGAAAATGGACTTTTAAGCTTGCTAAATGTAAGAAAAAAGTATTCATATATCAGATCCAAAACCACTAAGTTGCAGTGATAGCAAGTTTCAGTAACATGTTGCTTGGTATGCTGTAATCAAGTTTAAACAATGGTACTTCTTGTCCTAAAGTGGGCTGTGGATATAAGAACTAGCTTTTCTTGCCCAGCCAGGCAATATGGAATGAAGGACTATGGTCAAAGAAGTAGGTACAAGAACTGCTATAGCCAATCTACACAAACACACACACAATGTAGTATTTAATAGTATGGTGCTTACACCAAAAAATTTATCTACTAATACATAAAACTGATCCCTCAGGAGAAAAGTTTATAATGATACTAAATTTGCACTGTGAAAAGAGCCCAAACTAGTGAAAACTTAGAGGACTTGGTAATCCCAGAAGTTTCTGTGAATGGTTATTAGAAATGTGGTCCAAACTCAGAGGGAACCCTCATGTTTCTATATTAGTCTGAAAAAAGTTATTTTGATCATTCCACTTTTTCTTAATATAGCACAAAAAGAAAATTTAATGAATCTCGGATTGTTATGTTATTTTGAAATCAGGTTTTAACTTATTGTTTTAAAACTATAACTTAAAATTATATATACGTAAACATATATAAAGAAAAGGTCACATTTACTTTAAATTCCAAGAAACTCACTTTGATGATCAGATAACATCATCCATCCTTTAAACAAAAAATAATAGATTAAAAACTAGAGTCATCAGAAATTCCATATTAACCTGTAGTATTATAGAAGTTGCCATTAACTGAAATTCTCTATGAACTAAATACATCTCCTCTATGATGAAAATCATAATGTTAAATCATGAAATATGGAAAAATCTTGAAATGTCTGTCATTTTTAAAGAAGGATAATGACACTCAGTGTCATTTCTTATAAGTGTAATTTATCTCATTCTAACTCTATGGAAATTGGTTATCTGCACCACATGATATACAGCACGTGCTGCCTACCTAAGGCTGCTTTTTGTGGCAGGAGGGTAGGAGGATCGGCCACTGCTCTCTTTTTTGTGTTACTGAGAAAAGCCTCCTCCCTGCACTTTGCCTCCACATCAGGACATGTGGCTCCTAACCTCCCTATCACCCACATTCACAAAATCAGGAACATCACCCGTAACCTCTGTGTTTTAAAAAACTGGCATGATCACCTGCTGGTAATCACGTATGACAGTGAAGTGGC
The DNA here is from genome assembly GCF_025265405.1 of Mesoplodon densirostris. Lineage (NCBI taxonomy): Eukaryota > Metazoa > Chordata > Mammalia > Artiodactyla > Ziphiidae > Mesoplodon > Mesoplodon densirostris. Next base: position 90,020,962 of record NC_082663.1, read on the forward strand.
ATGCCTCCTTTGAAAAAGCTGCTCTAGATGATAACTGTACACTGATGAGAGCATTTAATTATTCCAGAGCTTATCACTGCCCCACAATTATCTGCTTCAGAAGACGCACTATGCTTGTGAATGATGTGTTTCTAGTGAAAGTCATGAAATCAGCTTGATAACCAAAATTTCTGGATAGGTATCTTGTTAGTGCCCTCTTCCTCATAATAAATAGTCTGACATGACCACTTTTACATTTATTTCATACAGTAACTGTTGAACAATGTGACACTTCAAATGATGGGGAAAAGAGGAGTATTACAGTTAAGTTTAGGTCCAGGAAAACTGGATGAGCTGCTAGGAAATACACTATCTATGGCTAGACTATTCATACTCTGAGCACAACACTTCTAAGATAAAAACTCCAAAGCTATTAAAACTATTTATAACTGCTTATTACTTAAATTTTAAGTTACTTCGTCTTATTTTTCTAAATTCTTTGTGCCTATTTTTTGTCACTCCCCATAGAAGTTCTCAGGACTAGGGTGCTTAAAATGTAAAGATAACTTAAAGATCTAAAATCAAAAGGACAAGACTATTAGCAAGATAATGTATTGTTAAGGAATTTGTCCAAAGTTATTAAAAAAAAAAAAAGACTAGCTAATTGGGGGAAAGGGTCTTATGAGCAAAAGTGAGAACATGTCAAGCAAAGACAATATGGTTCAGACTACAAACGTCAAGATTACTGACATTTATAGAAAACCTTTACTTCTTTCCCATTTTCTCCGTCTTCTGATATGTCTGGTTAATTTTTCATTGGCTTTACTCTAAATATGCATTATCCATAGAACTTAGGCATAGAGAATAAAAGGGAAAATTTAAAACTCTCAATTTTTTTGTCTCACAGTAATTTTGGTAAAATATTTTGCGTGGGCTTTTAGATTGTATGCAATTTTATGCTTTCTGCCTATTTCATTGCCTAGAATAACTGGGCTTGATATCAAACAGAAAAGTAAACACCCCTTCTTTTTTTTTTTTTTTTTTTGCGGTACGCGGGCCTCTCACTGTTGTGGCCTCTTCTGTTGCGGAGCACAGGCTCTGGACGCGCAGGCTCGGCGGCCATGGCTCACAGGCCCAGCCGCTCCGCGGCATGTGAGATCTTCCCAGACCGGGGCACGAACCCGTGTCCCCTGCATCGGCAGGCAGACTCTCAACCACTGCGCCACCAGGGAAGCCCCAAACACCCCTTCTTGAATTGCAAAGGTAAACCAGAGGAACCGCAGTGGGGTGTAGGGGCAAAGAGAAATTATAGCTAATCACAAATAAAGTTTTATTCTTCCTCTCTCTCACTCATGGCCTTTACACTGAGAAAGTAATGAGTTATTCATGCATTTACTATTATTTTATTTATGCCTTTATTATTTATTTACTGCTTATTTACTGTCTAATTTGTACCAGGCAACGGGGAGACATTGGAAGTACAAAGACTCAGTCCCTGCATTCACAGAACTCAAAAGTGTATGGAAAAAGCCATGAAATTCTGTGATAGATGCTTTACGGACAAGGTATGGAAAACAGGCTGCTAGAACAGGCAGGCAGAGGAGATCAGGTTGTCTATCTAAAAGGGGAAAAAGACCTTAGGGCAAGTTTTATGGAGAGGGCCACATAAGAGCTAGACTCTGAGGTAAGCAGTGCCTCAGATTTACTAATTCATTGGGAATGAGCGTTTATTTCCCTTCAAGGGACATCATTCATCAAAGAAAAAACTTGTATTCTTACATGACCAATTGAGAAATCTTCAATACTTAGAGTAAGTGATCTGACTGAAATAAGGAAGCTTTCCAGGCATAAAATAGGCAATAGAAGAATTAAGATCACATCATACTTAGAGTGAGTGTGTATGTGTGTGTGTGGGTGTGTGTGTGTGGTGAAGAAAGTGGGTAGGGGAAGGGGATGTAGAGTGAATGTACAGTGTTTAAGTAACTGATGATATTCTTTTTTTTTTTTTTTTTTTTTTGCGGTACGCGGGCCTCTCACTGTTGTGGCCTCTCCCGTTGCGGAGCGCAGGCTCCGGATGCGCAGGCTCAGTGGCCATGGCTCACGGGCCCAGCCGCTCCGCGGCATGTGGGATCTTCCCAGACCAGGGCACGAACCCGTGTCCCCTGCATCGGCAGGCGGACTCTCAACCACTGCGCCACCAGGGAAGCCCCTGATGATATTCTTGAATAGAAAACACTAAATAAGAAACAAATTATGTCCATTTAGCACCTGAGATACAGCACTTGCTAATTTTAGAATTCATAGGATTATTGAGTCTACACTGTCATCTACAAATTTGAATTTATGGAATCTGATACCTGTCTTATACCATCCTAGGTTCACAGCACCTCCAGATTCAGTTTCAATCAACGTTTTTTGAGTTTTCATCACCGGGCTGCTGAGTTCTGCTGAAGGAAATACAACCATGTGGACTGGTGCCACTACAAATTTACGGTTTCCAAGCTCTCAAAACCACTCAGCAATTCTATATTCTGCTTGTCAGCTCCCTCTGCCACTTCCCACAGCAGCTTTCCAAATTTTAGCTCCTGTCCCAAGGGCCCTACCCAATTCCTTCATTGCCTAGGGCTTTTATCTCAGAACTAGTTTGGCTTCAAAGAACAATTAGGGGCCATCGAGCATGTACTCATTCAACTTCTTATACTCCACAAACCCTAGGAATGTTTAATCACCATCCACCCTCTATTCTCAGAGCTAGAGGATATCTCTCCCTCTCAAGGTTAATTCCTCCTGACATTCCCTTATTCCTAACCATGTCCCCTGAATTCCTCTTGGACCTCCCTCCATGAATTTCTGCCTCCTCTCACCTATATCTCTCTCCATCTCTCATCTCCTTTGCCTCAGCCTCCCAACAAGTTCAAGTCTCACCCACTTTAAAAAAAGGAAACAAAACTCCTCAATTTACTATAATCTTGGTTTTCTCCCCCACTACTTGCTAAAACAGCTTTCCCTAAAGGCAGCATCATCCTCGCAAATGCTATCAGCACAGGCCTTTCCTCAGTTCTCAACTTCATAACTATCTCTAAGGCATCTGACAGCTCCTTCTAGAAATTTTCTCTTCCTTTGGTTTCAAGTAACAACAACTTTGCCTATTTTTCTGATTCCTCTTTTTCATTTTCTCTGGAAATTCATCTGTCTCTGCCCACCCTTTATCCATGGTTTTGTTGAGGTTACATCTGGATCCTTATACTATAGCAATCCTAGGAGAGTGCATCCACACCCAAGGCTTTAACAGCTGCCAAACAGTACTGACATCTCTCAAAACCTGGCTCAGATTTCTCTCCCAAGTTCTCACCTCTAGATTCAATGGTGAAGTATATATAAATTCAAGGATATCCCACAAATTCAAGATTACTTACCTTATTCAGTGAATGGCACCATCCAATTACATCCACAAGAAACCTGAGCCATCCCTTTTTTCACTCCCCACATCAAACCAGATGACAAGACTCATTAATTCCATCTCCTAATTTGTAAACTTATTTCCCCTAGTACTTTCTCCCTGTTCCTGCCTTAAGTCTAGGCATCATCATCTCTTACCTGGACCACCCAAATTGTCTCCCTTCATCAATTTTCCTGAACCATGATCTTGAACTTCTCCTACCTGTCCCAACATGGAAATGTGACGATGTTACTTCTCTAGTCAGTTTTCTTCAGGATGGGCCCTGTCTGCCTCTCTCGTTTCATCTCCTACGCTTTATGGTCTCGTAACAATGAACTATCCTATTCCTCCAGAGGTGGTGTTCCCTCCTATGGTCTAGATCTGTCTACCCAGAGAGGCTTATTTACCTGGCAGAATGGCTCAACTACTCGACAAAGTTCCACTCAGCTTCCAGGTGACAGATTCGGTGTTCCTCCCTTCTTAGTGTAAACAATCCTCAGATTGCCCCTGACTCCTACCCCTGACATACACACAGCCCTGGCAGTTTCTCACATTCCTTTTCCTTTTGTCAAAATGACCACTAAGACCGTAGTCCTTGCCACACTACCTTCTGATTTGTTGAATGTCTGTTTGCCTCTTATTCTGTGAACAGAGCCAGGCCAGGTTTTCTTTGCTTTGTAACTCGAGCCTCAAATCACGCTCAAGCCATTGTAGGAACCAGTCAATACTTTCTCAGTGAAAAAGGACACTAGTCTGTTCTCTTTCCAATCACTTTTCTCCTTCTACACACCTACATGAGTTCTATTTCTAAAAATGGATCTGAACAGGTTACTTACTCCTCTAGTTAATCTGAAAGCAATGAGAGACCTCTGAAGGAATTTCCAAATACTTTAAGATGGCATCCAAGTCACTACATGACCTACTTGAACCTTGTTTACTTCTCCACAATCACTTTCTGCTCCTTCACCCACAAATCAGACATTCCAGCAGTATCAGACTATTTGTCGTTCTATGCCTCCCGGTCTGCACACATGGGTACGACATTCCTCCAGGGTCTATATGGGAAAATCCCTCTCATCCTACAAGTCATTATGACTGTATGAAAGCATGTCAGGGCATCACACCTCCATGAAACATTTCTGGCCTCATCATTCAACCCAGGCTGAGTTGATTCACCTGCCCTCTGGTGTACCTTTTTTTTTAATTTAACTTCTCCATTTATTTCACACACTTTAATTATTTGTTTAAAAGTTTGTTTCTCCTATGAGAATGTCAGCTCCTTCAGAGTAGGAGTTGTTATATTTACCTTTAAATCTCTGACACATAAAAGCCTATGTTTCAAGCACTAGCAGGATAAGAAGACAAGCCAAGTATGTACAAATACAAAAATACAAACATGTTATAACATACTTTAGTTGGCATTAATTTGTCTACACTTAAAATATTCTCTCCCTCTATTCTTATCACTTTTGTACTGGCACTTTAGAAACTATGAGAAGCTACACTCTAATTATAACTATTTTGAATTCAATGTTTTACTTCCCCTGTAATCTTTTTTGCAAACAGTAATTTTTCAAAGACTGCTTGGGGAATTTTTTTCCCACTCTACTTCCAGCAAAAGGAGATTCTTAAAAGGTGTTTAAATGAGCTAAATCTGTACAGAACCAAAATGATACAGTAAATCGTAAATTAGTCGGGCTTGAATTTCCAGATGCTCCTTATTATTTCCTTAAATCAGCTCAAAGCAACAGTACTCTGGCATTTGTAAGAGCACCTCTGTCCAAAAATGCTGTCTGTTTATAAATATATATCAGTTTGTTAACTGATTTTTTTCCCCTGAAGCCTACATAAGTAATACTAATCATTGTGTTTAAAAACTAATTGGAAACGAGGAAAACAGTAAGGAAAAAAATGTTGATGAGGAATTGGACAAGGTTTCTTTTAAACTGTAAAAAGTCCTTACATGATGAATTTCAATGCTTAAAGAAGAAATGATGGCATTACAGGTACCATTATGTAGAATTATTCGGCTATTAAATACATTCTTCAATAAAACAAAATGAACATAGATTGCTAATGTGTTTTACCAGAAGAACAGCATTCACATATACATGAAAAGAACACGCTATTCCTGTATTTATTCATTGCTGCAGTATTTTATAAAGAATCGTAAGTGCCACCCCAGGCATCTCTTCATGCCCAGACTTTTCACAACAGACATTCACTCACCATGGAATACTCAACTTTCTGGCTACACCCTGTTCTCTCCTACCTCCATCCTTATTTATGAGTAGGAATATGTGAGTACAGTTTGAAGCCCAAAATGTACTCAAACAGTTCTAACAAAGTTGCATCCAATAAACCTTTGTTGGGCCTTTCAACTGAAGTGAACTGCTCTTCATACCTGTGACCTTGCATTTTTTCATGAAAAAAACAAGTAAGGCTGCTTTCTTAGATGGATACTCCTGCTTTGGGTGCTTCTGCAATTTATCTCCATGCGAATGTGGGAGAAAACTCCATTTTGACAGGAAAAGTACAACTCACATTCTTTAATTCTTTAATTTATGTCCCAGGAAGCTGGTAAAGATAACTTGATTTTTTAAAAACTTGAGCCAATAGAAAAAAACTTATGACTGAAAAATTATAGAGAGATGTTACGACATCTCTTCATCTGTGGCTTTCAAAAAATAGATTAGCAATGCATGTCTCTAAGACGAGCAGAACCAAGGATGTGTGATATCCCTGGAAACCTCTCTGGTTCTATAATTCTTTGGTATTTCCGACACACTCAGATCAAATTTAAAAGAATCAAAAATTAAATAAAAGTTTTTTTTAAATTTGAACCATTTCTCAAAGGAGGAAACTCTACTTCACTAGATTAATGTAATCTCATATACTTGATTATACTCTAATGCACTCAAAAGTTAACGCACGTGCTATTAAGAAAAGTGATTCTTAAAAGGTGTTTAATAAGCTGATCCTATATGAACCCAAATGATACAATAAACGTTAAATCATTTGGGCTTAAATTTATGTACTCTCATGGACCAATATATATATACTAGAATTACTTTTAACATAAAAAGGCCCTCATTTAACCATTTGTCAACTGGAGAAAGCAATTTCCCACAGCTAAAACTATTTAAAATCTGACATAAGAATAAAATTATATTAAAATGTAATAATACATGAATTTGGTAACTTGCCAAGCATAGATATGGACTTCCGCAGATTTCTCTTTCTAAGATATACCAAGCATTCCAACATTTCTAATCATTTGATAGTCAACTGCTGTAGGCAAAAAACTGTGTCTAGTAATTCTGTACTGCCAATATATTTTAAACAATTTCATAAACATTGCTCATACAGTATGTCTAATAGATTTTGCAAATTTTTTCTTATCAGAAACTTTTAAAGCACATATAATCTGCTGAAATTCTCAAACTAAATTAAATCATAATAGGAATGAAACTGGCAAAATCTTTTAGTTGGCCTGTTTTACCTGGAGAAACTAGTAAAATGGAACTCATGACTCTGAATCTCCATATATATTGAAAATAAACATGTTTAATATTTAAGTAATTTAGTTAAATCCTCAGACAATAATTTTGAATACTTTTCATATTTAAAAATGCAAATATGATAGAGGAGCACAATAACATTTTAAACCCATTGTTTTAGAATTATGCATTTTCACTCCAAACCCACCAGAACCAAGAAATTAATGGCATTAAATAGAGAAAACAGTTGCTTCATTATCAGTTTTATGAAAGTTTTTTTTAATAGTAAAATAGGACCCAATTTTTCCTATACTTTGATAAATTCTAATTTATGGCACTTGCCAATGATAAATTAAGAAACATGATTTGTGACTTAAAAGTATGCAGGAAGTTTACTTGACAGATCATTTTCTAATACTGTTATTGTGCATTTAGATGTACTTGTAGGATAAACACATCAAGAACAAAACAATTAACTTAATAAAAGCAAATGAGTAGGGATCACATGGCAACAAATAGACTTCTATTTTTTAAGGAAACTAGCATCTCAGACCCCCTCTCTCAGAACAGTTAGAGGCAGACAGAACTTTGAAGTTTGTATAATCCAACTTCAGGTAGGTCAAGACAAGTTCCATTTTCTCTCCCCACCAAACCAGCTTACTTAAAAATTTCCCTAATTAAACACATACTAACTCCATTAAACTCATCAGTTTCCTTCATTCTCCTACTTATTTTCATTTACTAATACAAAAGGTAAGAAGTGTCTTACAATGTTTATTACTGTGGGGAAGTCAGGGATATGAAAGAGGTTATATTTTTAGATGCAGTTCTGCAAATAAATAAAGTGACTTAATCAGATAAAGGGAATTACTCTAAAAAAGAGAGGTCAGTTTTAAAGAGTTATTTAAAATCAGAACTTTAGGTGCCTCAGTTAGTTCCCAAAGGGCATTTTTAAAGGACAGAGAAAGATATATAGCACTACATCTCTGTTGCCTTAAAATTTTTTTCTTACAATTTGGAGACAATCATTGTCAACACTGAGAGAGAAATGCACAAAGACAGCAGTAGTAAGCATAAGCTATTAAGCCTCTTATCACCAAAGCAACCAGAATCTTAGAATCTGAATTAAATTGTCACCTCTTTGGCATAAAAAGAGGGATTTACAAATCCCATTTAAATGAGGATTGTTTTAATTCATGCTAAGATAATTCTGAAGTTACTTTCTGTTTCATTATCACTGCAGTAGGACTTAGTAACAGGAGTTTCCCTCTTCCAGCTCAGTTCCTGGTACTCCATGCCTCATCCTCATGTCCAAGTGGCTACGACAATCTACCTCACTGCCTTAGACAAGGAATCACAGGAAAACAATAATCAAACCCTTCTTTTGAGTTTCATAAATCCAGACTTCTGAGTTGCAACAACATGATTTTTAAGCTTCAAAAGCCATAAAGACTTAAGTTACATGGTTCATGCCATCAATCAAAGATCTAGAAAACTACTGGAGAGTTAGTCATTCCTCCCACCCCCAAGACTACAATTTCCCCACAAGAAAATGAAGTATGAAGAAGGATCCAGCATGAAATGGGAGCAGAATAAATATCTGTTAAGGCAAGAACATCCTCCTCTCTCATCTTCTACACCCTCTCTCCTCTATCATTTGAAAGTACTGTGTTTAGAGAAAATTGGCAGAAATATAATTTGATGACCTCTCTTCACAGAAAAATGAAAAACACTTACATTCTTACTTTCCAAAAATAAAATGCAAACATTCATAATTTATCAAATTATATTTTTCATTTTTGTTTTATAGAGCTATTTTTTTACAGGTATTCCTTTTTTGGCATTATCAAACTAAATATTTATATCTTTTAAAGGCTTATTTCTATTTTTTTCATAGTGTATACATGCTTTAACCTAATTTTACCAATCTGCAATTATAGTGCTGTTAAAGTTTTTTTCTCCTTTTTAAAAGAACTTTCCTTAAAATAAAATCTATGATCCCAGTTTTTATTTTCCTTTAAAGGACCTTTCTGTTTGGTTCATTATGTGCTTTCTTTTTTTTTTTTTCCATTATGTGCTTTCTTGAAATTTAATTGAATTTTAAAAGGAAATATTAAATTATTCAGCACCTCAAAATCAAATAAACATGTTTTCAATTTTAAAGTGGTTTTATTGGTGCAATGATAGTGAATCAAACAGAATAATTGTAATATTTTTAATTTAAATGACTATTACTCAGAAATTATTTGACATAGAGCCAAGTTCACATCTAGTTGGAGGAGCACTTTTAAAGTAAGAGATTTCTTTTAAACTCATAAATAAAGTCATTTGACACAAATAACAGGTAAATGAAAGGTAAAAGATGCACATAAAACCTTAAAGTTAGCCCTGATGCTAATTAAAATTATTAATACACATCTTAGAAAATAAAATCAGTTGATTTGCTTTCAAATTAAAAAGTAAAATAAGACATTTTTGTGAAATTGGGAAATATTTTTAGATACAAAAAATATAAATTTCAATTCACATAATTATTTATATGTAAGAAATGTCATTTTTTCATTTTTCTATAGGACTGTGTGAGTATTCTACTGGAGTAAGCCATTGAGACAACAGCAAATTAATGCACTTTGATGCTTCAAATTCTTATAGAATATAGTATTAAATTTCACTTGTCTTAATTATATTCTTTACAATTTAGAGAAAATCGATATCAAGACCAAGAAGTTCAAGACAAATCTGAGGAAATTATTCAGAATGTAGAACAGACAGATAAAGAGAAGAAAAATATGAAGGAGAGGTTAGGTGATATTAAGCAGGAGATATGTAGAAGGAAACAACATTCTACATAATCAGAATTCCAGAATTCCACACAACACATGGGAAAGGAAAATTTTTTTTTTTTTTTTTTTTTTTTTTTTTTTTTTTTTTTTGCGGTATGCGGGCCTCTCACTGTTGTGGCCTCCCCCGTTGCGGAGCACAGGCTCCGGACGCGCAGGCTCCGGACGCGCAGGCTCAGCGGCCATGGCTCACGGGCCCAGCCGCTCCGCGGCATATGGGATCCTCCCAGACCGGGGCACGAACCCGTATCCCCTGCATCGGCAGGCGGACTCTCAACCACTTGCGCCACCAGGGAGGCCCCTAAAAGGAAAATTTTTCAATGACACAATGGCAAAGATTTTTGAGAACTGATGAAAACCAATCCTCAGATCTAAAGAGTCTAATAAATTATAAGCATAATAATAAAAAGAAATCCACAGCTTGATAAATCATGAAACCGCATGATACCAAAGACAAAGAAATGTCAAAACCTGTCAGAAAGTAAAGACTGCTATCCATAAAGGAATAGTAATTAGATGTATAATGACTTCTTAACAACCACAAAGGATGCCAGAAGATGGTAAAATAATATCTTCACTGAGTTGAAAGAAAATAACTTGTAAATCAAAATTCCATACTCAGCCAAACTATCTTCCAAAACAACAAAGACAAAATATTCAAAAAAACAAAAACTGAAAGAGCCTCTCATTAAAGAAAACTCTAAAGAACACCATGGGGGAGGAAGGAAAATGATCCCAGATGGAAGGAGAAAATGTAAGACAAAATGTTAAGCAAAAGTACTGGTTAATACATGGGTTAAATCTAAATAAACATCAATTGTATAAAACAATAATTTCTGATGGGAGAAGGGAAAGGTAAGTTTGACCAAAGAATACATATTGATTAACTTTTATACTTTGTTAAGTATGTATCTTAAAATAGAGTGGGTAACCATTAAAAAAACAAACATAGAGCATATAACTTCTAAAGAGAGAAAAAACAAATGAATCAGTGAATCCAAAAGAAGGTAAGAGTGAATATGGGGGGAAAGGTTAGGAGAGTGAAATAGATAAAAAACATAATAACTTGATCAAAAAAATCCAATATATTAGAAGTCACACGAATCCAAATGATTAAACTCTGCAGCAACAATTAAACTATTTACAGTAAAAGAAAGCCAAGGTCCTACATTAATATCAGACAAAAAATACCTGAAATCAAAAGTATTAAGAGAGAAAAAGAGGGTCATGACAGAATAATAAAACATTCTCAACAGAAAAATATAGAAATTCTAAACTTGTAAGAACCCAGTAACAGAGCCTAAAGCAAAAAGTTATGCAGCAGGGCCTCCCTGGTGGCGCAAGTGGTTGAGAGTCCGCCTGCCTATGCAGGGGATACGGGTTCGTGCCCTGGTCTGGGAGGATCCCATATGCCGCGGAGCGGCTGGGCCCGTGGGCCATGGCCGCTGAGCCTGCGCGTCCGGAGCCTGTGCTCCGCAACGGGGGAGGCCACAACAGTGAGAGGCCCGCATACCGCAAAAAAAAAAAAAAAAAAAAAAAAAAAAAGTTATGCAGCAATAGATAAGAAACAAAACTGTCATCATTTACAAATCTTGCAACTGTCTATGTAGAAAACCCCAAAGAATCCACAGATAAATTAATAAGAGCAGATAACAAATTTGTTGGATACAAAAATCAACATTAAAAGTTCATTGTATTGCTATATACCAGCAAGAGTTAGGAAACGTAAAAAAATTTACAATAGCAATACCATATCTAGGAATGATTAACAAGATATATACTAGCTCTTGAGGAAAATTACAAAATCTTATTGTAAGACATAAAAAGACCTAAATAAATGGACTAGCATGCTATCTAATCCAGAAAATGCAAATTAAAACTACAATGATGTTTCTGTTTAAAACCTCACTAGAGTGAGGAATAATTAAGAAGCTAGTCTCACAAGCATTTGTGAGTATATGGAACAAAGGGACTCTGACACACCTCTGTTTTGAGAGTAAATTTATTTGACCACTTTGGAAAGTAGTTTGGTATTTCACTGGGAAGTGGAAAACACACAATCCTACATACAATTCACCTGTCACATTCCTAGGTGTGAAACTTTTGCACATGTGCTTAGGAGACGTGTATAAGAATATTCATTCATATAAGCAGCATTGCTTGTAATAGCCCCAAACTGGAAACAATCCAAATATACTACAAAATAAAATAGATAAATAAATTATGTTATCTTCATTCCATCAAATCCTAAACAACAGTAAACTCCAACTCCATACAAGATGGATGGATCTCAAAAAATAATTTTGAGTGAAAGAATCAAATCACAGAGAAATACATACAGTATGATTTCATCTATATAAAGAAATAAAAATAGGCAGAACTAAGTTATTCATATGCAATTACATACATAGGTGATAAATCTATGATAAAATGTGACAGACTAAGTGTGATGAGGAGGATTCTGAAAAATTGAATACCCACATCCAAAGATGAAAGATTAATATCTCAGGGAGGGGTCTCAAAGGGCAAAAAAGGTCAAGTTATTTAATCCTCCATACTCGTGTATGTAATTTTGATGACTACCACCAAGTGGCAGTTGATGCTACAGATTCTGGAGAAAACACAGAATGCTGAACTATATAAAAATAGGCCACAACAATATCATTACTATTATTATATATAAAGTACTAACAATGTATCAGCCACTGGACATTAAGACATTATCACTCCTCATGGCTCATAAGCAAAGCAGGGGTTTCTCACTTTGCTCATGATAAAACCAAGTCTCGGGTCAATTTGTCAAGGTTACATTGTACATGGTAAGTGATAGGGTTCTATTTACGTGACTTCCAAGCCTGTTCTCTCCCCACCACTGTTTTGTGGCACGTACCACAGTGAAGCTTTTAGGATGACGGTGATTTATAGGCATATATCTGATTCAGCTACCCGTACATTCCCTGAAGTTAGGATCTATATCTGATTCATTGTCCTTCAAAGTAAACATTCAATTAAAGAAGCTCTAAATTGTACATGGAATAAACACTTTAATTTTTCTAACCTTTTCACATGAGTGATCTCATTTAAACCTTCTAACAAATTCTCTGAGGAAGGTGTGTAGGAGGCATACTGAAATAAAGGCCTGATAAGTTAGATAGTCCAGGCTCAGAATCAACTGTGTCACCACCATGCTGAACCAATCTGTGCCTTGGAGTAAGTCATTGAACAATGTACACTGTACACCTGAAACTAACGCAACATTGTGAATCAACTATACTCCAATAAAAATTTTAAAAAAAACAACGTACATATCACAGGCTTTTATGGAGGAGGAGACTTTTATTAAATAGCCAAAATAGCACAACAACTAAATAAGTGATTAAACAGTAATGATCAGGGGCTTCCCTGGTGGCGCAGTGGTTGAGAGTCCGCCTGCTGATGCAGGGGACACGGGTTCGTGCCCCGGTCCGGGAAGATCCCACATGCCGCGGAGCGGCTGGGCCCGTGAGCCATGGCCGCTGAGCCTGCGTGTCCGGAGCCTGTGCTCCGCAACGGGAGAGGCCACAGCAGTGAGAGGCCCGCATACCGAAAAAAAATAAAAAATAAACAGTAATGATCATTATGTATAAACATTAAGAGATACTGACATTTGAAAGATGTCTTAGCTACAAATTTTTTTTTTTTTTTTTTTTTTGCGGTACGCGGGCCTCTCACTGTTGTGGCCTCTCCCGTTGCGGAGCGCAGGCTCTGGACACGCAGGCTCAGCAGCGATGGCTCACGGACCCAGCCGCTCCGTGGCATGTGGGATCTTCCCGAACCAGGGCACGAACCCGTGTCCCCTGCATCGGCAGGCGAACTCTCAACAACTGCGCCGCTACAAATTTTTTCCTTCAAAGATAGTTTCTGACTGGCACTCAGTTTCTCATTACTCTGATTCTCACCCATTTGTATTACTTAAGTATAAGTAGATTTTACATTTAAGTTTCCTTATTCTCCACTTTGAAGTGCGTTAAGCATGTGTAAAGCATACAAGATCTGGGCTCTAGTCCTAGCTTCATTTACTACCCTTGACACTTGGATAAGGGTAGTAAATGAAATTGTGGACTCTTTGGACAGTCCATGATAGTCGCTGCAGCTTGGCATTCCAAATACCACCCTTAGTATCTTAGCCCACACTCTTTGTACTTTCAGGAAGTCACATTCATTCTTTCTCATATTAAGTCCAAGTTAATTATCCATTAATTTATTATGAACAGAAAATAACAGCCCTAACTTTAAGATATCACACATTCTCTAAGTGTTTTCTTATGAACTATATGGCTTGTGTTTAAAAAAGTACTTCTTTGTACCTTGATTATTTTTCTCTTCCTATCTAAATCCAATGCATAAGAGAGAGAAAAAAAAAAAAAACGCTGGCAGAAAACTCTTGGGAGACTTCTCCTGATCCTATCCCCTTAACTTTCAATGTTGTATATGATGAGGGATCTGATGCTTATTTGTTTAACTTTTAATTTTGAAAATTTTCAAACATGCTGAAAAGAAGAAAGAGTAGAATGTATACCTATGAACCTTTCACCTAGATTTATCAATTGTTAATATTTTACCACATTTGTTGTATTGCTCTCTCAATATACATTTTTTTCTTTGCAGAATAATTTGAAAGTCAAGTTGCAAACAACGTAACATTTTACCTATAAATGCTTCAACATATATATCCAAAGAACTAGGACATTCTCCTATTACATTACGGTATCATTATCACACCTAAGAAATTTAACTTTGATAACAATCATTTTTTTTCTTATACAGACTATCTCCACCTGTCCCAATCATGTTCTTAATAGATTTTTTTTTCAATCCAGGATCCAATGAAGAATCATGCTTTGCATTTAATTGTCATATTCCTTTAACTTTTACTCATGACTTTCATCACATTGACATCTTTGAAGAAAGAATCCATATAAATTATCTTAACAGGATGTCCTATAATCTCGATTTGTGTGATTACTGTTTTGTGATTAATTTCAGATTAAGCATTTTTGGAGAGAATACTACAGGAGGTGCTGTAATTCCCACAGGATCACATCTGAATGCACATAATGTCCATTTTCCCCAATACTGGTGGTTCTGATTGATCACTTGATTAAGGTAATATCTGTTGGATTTCAACATTGTACATGTACCTTTTGCCCTTCACAATTAATAACCTTTGAGGTTACAAAAATATCTTTTCCCCAACAACTTTCACACAATGATTTTAGCATCACTGGTGAATCTCACGACTTTAGTTTTCACGTGGGGCCCTCATTCCTCATGGTTGCTATATTAACCAATCTCTCCTCAGAATGCCTATTTAAGGAAAATACCATAAGGTTCTTTTGTGAAGTCTGTAGTTTTAAGTCTGTTACATTTGCTCAAGTTATCAGTGTAAAGAGTCCCTTTTTTTTCCCCTTTCTAAATCTTCTGAACTTTCTTCTAGTAAAAGCTTCAAATACAGTATTTTACATAGTAGTTGCCTCATAGCTCATACTGGACAAACTCTAGTCTATCTGCTCGCCTTACTTTCTATAGAAAGAAAAAAGTCATCAAAATCCAAGCAGAACTAAACTTAGCCCATCAAACTTGAGCCCATCTGTCTCACTGGTTAATAAAGAAAATTCTCTTTGCTTCACAAAATACAGGACAATCTGTCAATCAAACTCTTAGCTTTTCTCCTAAAAGATTTGTACCAGGTTGTCTGTCATATCTCCAGCGTTCTGTATTTGCTGTGGATCTTACTTTATCAGCTCTAATGAAGCAAGCTACATAGGAAGGTGAGATAAGGTTTCCATCAAAATCTTAATTCCCAAATCAGAAGTCAAGAGGGCAATCCTGGGAAGAGCATAGCCATCTGTAGACACTGAAAAGAAACTCTGCTAAGACAGATAATTATAATAGTGGAACTTTTTGAGCAAGTAACTATGACCTAGGCTCAAATGTTACCCATAAAAATCAAAACTGATCTTTCTATTATGCAAAATGGAAAAGCAATTTAAATAAGGACACCTATGTTTCCACTTTTTTTCCTCTGTTGAAAAACCTGGCCGACTTTTAAAGTAAGTGATCTAGCAATGAGCAATATGCATTAATGCCTCCAGTAATGAATACAATATGCTCCAATGACATTCTTTATCCTCAAGAACTTTAATATCAAAGGTGAAAAAAAAATGTTTGACTTAAATGATGCATTCTTCCACAGGGAAGCCTAAATGGCCAGCAGAAAGCATGGTGAGCAAGGAAATCTAGTCTCAACTTGGCCACTATGATCAGTTTCTTCATCTATGAAAAAAGAGATTAGACTTGATGAGTTCCAAAGATTTTATAGTCACAGTCATCTATGAACCTGAATATATATGTGACTAAGATATCAAAACATAAATAGATACTAAAATAAAATAACTCCTTGCTCTCCCCCAAAAGATTGAACTAGAAGCACAAGACTAAAAGAGGCACCAAAAATACTCAGCCATCAAGATAATTAATAGTTTGGTGCAATATTTTAAAAAATAAAAATTATCGCAAAAATTCATGATGAACAAAATATCAAAATTTTAAACAAAGACAGTCATTGTTGTTTGTTTTATGACCCTGCATTAATTGTGCAACAGGAATTGTCATTTCCAATCAGCTCCCAGTCCATGAGGCTGTTCCCCATCAGGAAGGTTTATAAGGGTCGAGCACAGGGTCCAACAGACTGGGCAATATACTTTATATACAGTCATACTTCTTTTATAGAGCTTTTATCAACTTTTTCCACTTGATACAAAATATGAGAGGATATTTTGATAAATGTACATAGGGACACATTTTTTAATATTTTTCTGCAGCTCTAATGTGATTCAGCAGGGCACTAAATTTAAGGATTCATTTTTTCAACGGGTGAAGCACCAAATGTTGCAAATAAATGCCTTTACTCCAGGAGCTTTCAGTCATGTAGAAATGAAGAGTCAGTTTTACAAAGAAGTAAAATGAAATACAAAACACCATAGAGAGAAAACAAAAATCCTAGAATTCAGGGAGATCAGAGCTTCCTCTGCTGGGGGAAAGAGAATTAGGAAAAGGCCCCTGGAAGTTGTATAGAGTACTATATTTACCAAATAAAAATACAAACATTGCATGAGATATATTCATACTAAAAAGCATTTGTTGTTTTTATTCTGAAATTCAAAAAATTTTTAACATCTTTATTGGAGTATAATTGCTTTACAATGGTGTGTTAGTTTCTGCTGTATAACAAAGTGAATCAGCTATACATATACATATATCCCCATATCTCCTCCCTCTTGCGTCTCCCTCCTACCCTCCCTATCCCACTCCTCTAGGTGGTCACAAAGCACTGAGCTGATCTCCCTGTGCTATGTGGCAGCTGCCCACTAGCTATCTATTTTACCTTTGGTAGTGTATATATGTCCATGCTACTCTCTCACTTCATCCTAGCTTACCCTTCTCCCTCCATATGTACTCAAGTCCATTCTCTATGTCTGCGCCTTTATTCCTATCCTGCCCCTAGGTTCTTCAGAACCATTTTTTGGTTTTTTTTAGATTCCATATATATGTGTTAGCATACGGTATTTGTTTTTCTCTTTCTGATTTACTTCACTCTGTATGACAGTCTCTAGGTCCATCCATCTCACTACAAATAACACAATTTCGTTTTTTTTAAAAGGATCTGAAATTCAAATTGAACTGCACATCTTATATTTTATTTGGCCATCCTAAAGTGGTAGGTAGCATGTAAGTTGAATCTTCATATATAGATATAAATAAGAAACTTCTATATCACTACTTTGAAATTACTATTCAACAAATAGGAAGCATTATGACATAGGCACTGAACTGAATTCAAATACAATTGTGGTACCAACTGACTGGATAATTTATTTCTGTGAACTTCAATTTTTCCACTCAATATACTATTATTTGCCCTACGTACACTGCAGAGTAGGTAGGTTCAAAAAATCTGAAGATGCTTTTTGAGGTGTAAGTATCAGTGAAATAAAAATTTAAGATAAAGCATTGCTTTATTGTGGAAGCCAACACCTATTCTGTTGATCTAATGGGTGGTTACCCCACAGTTCATCCACTTGATCCACGGACCATGGCGTCTGCCACTAAGAGTTAGGAAATTTCATTCAAAAAATACCAAGGACTATCTTGCCTTTTTGAACACAAAGCTTTATTCAAAGTCGGGACCATCCTCTGATAAGGGGTAAAGTTCACAAGAACACTCAGTTCCACTGTCGTCAGGATCCTCTACCAATGATGAATTATTGTGTAAAAATGTGTTTAAAACTGTTTTATAAAGTCTGGAATGCTCAAACACCTTTGACACTGATATCTCTGTGTCCTCTCTAGGTGTCCAGGGCCTAGGCAACTTGTAAAATTTCCTTCTTGCAGGCAGTGGTTCCTTCTCCGACCTGTGAAGGAACTCCCACTTAGCCCAGAAGCCCACAGTCAAATCTAACTGGTATATCAGGTAAATGTCAGGGTAAGACCAATAACAAGTGATTTACCCTGCTGTACTCCATCTTCCACCAAACCAAAGATGTGAACACAAAATTAACCTCAAAATGGAAGGATGGGAGATAGCCAAGAGAAAGGAATAATAAAGAAATAGAGATGGGTAAATTCAAGAGATGAAAGAAGAAAATGGTGTAGAAAGGATTATAGATAATCTCAAAGATGAAATGAGAGAGCTAGGGAAAAAAAAGAGATATGAAAAAAAAGCCAAGGGACGGGCTTCCCTGGTGGCACAGTGGTTGAGAATCTGCCTGCTAATTCAGGGGACACAGGTTTGCAGCCCTGGTCTGGGAGGATCCCATATGCCGTGGAGCAACTAGGCCCGTGAGCCACAACTACTGAGCCTGTGCGTCTGGAGCCTGTGCTCCGCAACAAGAGAGGCTGCGATAGTGAGAGGCCCGCACACCATGATGAAGAGTGGCCCCCACTCGCCGCAACTAGAGAAAGCCCTCACACAGAAACGAAGACCCAATACAGCAAAAATAAATAAATTAATTAATAAACTCCTACCCCCAACATCTAAAAAAAAAAAAAAAAGCCAAGGGACGATGATAAAGAAATGAAAAAAAAGGGGTAAAAAGAGGAAATATGGAGATTTACCCAATCATTAACCCCTGAGCAGACCAACCAACACCAGAGAAATCAGGCAGGACCATAATCCTCACAGACTGCTCTGAAAGCAAGAAGCCAAGGATTGGAGTCAAGAAACTAGGGATTTCTGTAAATTTAAGCAACAGGCCAGAGATAAACAAGAAGTCAGGCCTCCCTTCAGCCTTAATAAGAAAAACAATCCAAATTCGCCACTTTTTTCTAAGTAGCTGCCAGTAAATTAATCTAATAAACTAATATTCATGGTAAACTAATTGAATCATTTTGTAACAAAGTAGGGAAGTAACTTAAAGATACACACACACACATATTCAAATACATACACACATTTTAAAGGTGTCTTCAAGCGAAGTTTCTCAGACTGAGAAAAATGAGATACATAAAGCAGGTTTTTACAGTTGTTTGTTGTTTCCAATTAGAGATAAACATACAAATTTTAGCCCTGGCCTCTAAAATTAACCCCCGAGTACCTTGGCTTTTCTGGGTTTGAACAATGAAGGAAATCCTGACTAGCAGATCCCAGAAATGTTCTGTAAGAATTTATCTTGATTTTTGATTAACCTACAAGTGTGCCTTCCTAATTTCCCTAACCTCCTGGTCTATAAATTCATTATTTGTAAATAAACATCTAGCACACTATTAGAGCTCAGATATAAATCTGTCTTAAAATAAATTCTAATTTAGAACAAAAAATAAAAATAAAACTTCCTTAACAGATCCATCTTGCAATACACACCTTATACTCTCAAGTTATTTTTTTTTTATTTTTTTAATTTTTGCAGTAAGCGGGCCTCTCACTGTCGTGGCCTCTCCTGTTGCGGAGCACAGGCTCTGGACGCGTAGGCTCAGCAGCCATGGCTCACAGGCCTAGCCGCTCCGCGGCATGTGGGATCCTCCTGGACCAGGGCACGAACCCGTGTCCCCTGCATCGGCAGGCAGACTCTCAACCACTGCACCACCAGGGAAGCCCTCAAGTTATTTTTAATTGTAATTATTATCTTTCTTTCTCTGCATTGTTTTTTAAATTCTACTTATAGCATATGAAAGTTACAGAATTCCTAGAGACTGCCTGGAAAGCTAGAGGATAAAGAGGCTACCTTTTGTCAAAAAAGGGACACTGATTAAAATTTAAGTTTAATTCTATAGAAGCAGCTTATATATTGTTCTGATTAACCACATACAGTCATAAACTACTAAAATTTAGGGTGAATATTTGCCTTGACCATAATAAGGGATTTACTTTTGCTTCTCTTGATTTCTATTATAATAAGCATCATACCATGATACAGTTATTCATCTGTAAATCTGTCTTTCCCCTTATTGATGCCAATGAGCAACTTATCACAAGAAATCACATTATTTATTTACCTTTTTCTGCCCAGCGCCTAACATAGTATCAGAATATATTAGGTGCTCAAAATACACATACATATTTGAGTTCATACAGTTAATCAACAGGACAAAATTCTTTATGGAATATAAAATGTATATCTATTCAACCTAGGAACAAAATTTATGTACTTGATATCAAAAAATAATTTCCAGAGAAATGTACATTAATCGTCGTTCTGCTTACAAAATCCTAAAAGGAATAGCTGTGTTTTTTCACAACTTGGGGATTTAAAAATTTCTGGAGTAGAGAAAGTATCAAAGCTAGCTGATAGCTTAGCATCTTACTCTGAATCAACCCCTACTGTTTGCTTTTCCTCACTTAGAGAAATTTTAAATGTGTTGTTATTAAAACACTTAATATCAACAAGTTTTCATCTGCTCATAAAACAGGTTTTAAACATCATTTTATGTATCTATCTAAAATGGAGTTTTTCTTAAAATATACTTCTAGCTTTACATATCAAAAAACAAAAAATAATAGCAGCACTTCTCTCATCTGAAGTTCCAAGAAAAATAATTTGATTCTAATGCACATGTTAGCTCTTTTGCATGGCAAACAGACACCAAAAAAAAAAGAAAGAAAAGAAAATTAAAATAGTGGGGACCAGTATAATTAGTTATACAAATGGCTACAATAACAATCTATTAAGTTAATATAATTTTATTTTTAAGCACTCTTGAAATGATCTATGTTATTCAAATTAAAAAACAAGAGTTTTGATAAATTTATTTTACATCAAAAGATAAGAGTTAGACCTAGCTGTTAGATATGCAAATATCCATCATCTGAAAATATGCATCATGTAGTATTTGATTTTTCACTTCATGCACCCCTATAAATGGCACTGAACAAACTGGGAAAAAAAGAGTAAGCTAAGGACAACATAAAAATGTGAGATAATTAAGGGGATTTCTTCTTTTAGGATTAGGGGTAGGGGGGAAATATTTTTTTCTGAAACATTTTTCCATTCCAAATAATTCATTTTGTGGTGCAACTTAGAGCCATTAAAATACATTGCATCAACAAATAGTCTAAAATTCTAAATCACTACTATAAAGTATGTTTTATATAGATCTAGTCATAGAAATATGCCAAAGTATCTCTTATAGGAAGGTTCGCTTTTTTGAGAGAAGATGCAACAAAACCCAGTGCAACACTTTTTATTTGAAAGATCATGTTTGCTGTGTTCTATGGAGTTTTAGGAATGGTCTATGAATACTCAATAACCAGTGAATTCAACTTTGATTTTTCTTAAAAAACAAAACAAAACTAAAAGGCATAGATGCATTATTAGTTTCAGTACACTATATACAATATAAATTATATAATGACACTGTTTGAGAACACTCAAATTTTAATATGGCTACGTAATTAAAAGAAAAGATAAAAGAAAAATACCTCTGAAAGCCAATAAATTTATACTTGATAGGAATCAAAAGCAAAAGTAAAACTCAGTTTAGCTTTTTAAATGTTCAGTGTTAAATAAAATTGATGCACCAATTACTTCTATAAGTCACCTTTCAACTCTAATTACCCAGACACAGGTAACTTTCCACTAATACTTTTCACCATTTTCTTTCATTTAATATATCTACTTTAAAAAAAAAAAAGGGTGTGTGTGTGTGGCACCACCACTTCTGGTTCGAGGCAGCTGCTGTAGTGGGGTGGACTATGGCAACTCAGAAAGCCACTCCAGGAAGCCATTCAGAGGAGAGCAATGCTTTGGACCTGCCATCAGCTTATGAGGTAAAGGATTACGTGTTGCAGAGACCCAGCCAGGAGGCCAACAGTGAGGCTTTTAAGTGCTGAGGAAGCCCTTTCTATTCCTTGCTCTTCTGATGTGGATCCAGCAGTGTGGCTGACAGGGTCTTGGTGCTCCAGCCTGGTGTCAGGCCTGAGCCTCTGAGGTGAGAGAGCCAAGTTCAGGACACTGGACCACCAGAGATGTCCTGACCCCACATAATATCAATCAGCAAGAAATCTCCCAGAGCTCTCTGCCTTAACGCTAAGACCCAGCTCCACCCAAAGGCCAGCAAACTCCAATGCTGGACTCCCCAAGCCAAACAACTAGCAAGACAGGAACACAACCCTGCCCATTAGCAGAGAGGCTGCCTAAAATCATACTAAGTTCACAGACACCCCAAAACAAACCACCGGACACTGCCCTACCCACCGAAAGACAAGATCCAGCCCCACCCACCAGAACACAGGCACCAGTCTCCTCCACCAGGGATCCTACACAAGTCACTGAACCAACCTCACCCACTGGGGGCACATACCAAAAACAATGGGAACTACAAACCTGCAGCCTGAGAAAAAGAGACCCCAAACACAGTAAGTTAAACAAAATGAGAAGACAGAAAAATATGCAACAGATGAAAGAGAAAGGTAAAAACCCAGCAGACCAAATAAATGAAGAGGAAATAGAAGTCTACCTGAAAAAGAATTCAGAGTAATGGTAGTAAAGATCATCCAAAATCTTGAAAATAGAATGGAGAAAATACAAGAAACATTTAACAAGGACCTAGAAGAACTAAAGAGCAAACAGACAATGATGAAAACACAATAAATGAAATTAAAAATTCTCTAGAAGGAATCAATAGCAGAACTGTGGCAGAAGAAGGGATAAGTGACCTGGAAGATAAAATAGTGGAAATAACTACTGCAGAGCAGAATAAAGAAAAAAGAATGAAAAGAATAGAGGACAGTCTCAGAGATCTCTGGGAAAATATTAAACGCACCAACATTCAAATTATAGGGGTCCGAGAAGAAGAAGAGAAAAAGAAAGTGTCTGAGAAAATATTTGAAGAGATTATAGTTGAAAACTTCCTTAACATGGGGAAGTAAATAGTCAATCAAGTCCAGGAAGTGCAAGTCCCATACAGGATAAATCCAAGGAGAAACATGCCAAGACACATACCAATCAAATTATCAAAAATTAAATACAGGGCTTCCCTGGTGGTGTAGTGGTTGAGAATCTGCCTGCTAATGCAGGGGACACGGATTCTAGTCCTGGTCTGGGAGGATCCCACATGCCACAGAGCAACTAGGCCCGTGAGCCACAACTACTGAGTCTGCGTGTCTGGAGCCTGTGTTCCGCAACAAGAGAGGATGCGATAGTGAGAGGCTCGTGCACCGCGATGAAGAGTGGCCCCTGCTTGCCACAACTAGAGAGAGCCCTCGCAAAGAAACGAAGACCCAACATAGCAAAAATAAATTAATTAATTAACAAACTCCTACCCCCAACATCTTCTTTAAAAAAAAAAAATACAAAGAAAAAATATTAAAAGCAGCAAGGGAAACGCAACAAATAACATACATGGGAATCCCCATAAGGTTAACAGCTGATCTCTCAGCAGAAACTCTGCAAGCCAGAAGGGAGTGGCAGGACATACTTAAAGTGATGAAAGGGAAAAACCTACAACCAAGATTACTCTACCTGGCAAGGATCTCATTCAGATTCAATGGAGAAATTAAACCTTTTACAGACAAGCAAAAGCTAAGAGAATTCAGCACCAACAAACCAGCTTTACTACAAATGCTAAAGGAACTTCTCTAGGCAGGAAACACAAGAGAAGGAAAAGACCTACAAAAACAAACCCAAAACAATTAAGAAAATGGTAATGGGAACATACATATCGGTAATCATCTTAAATATGAATGGAATAAATGCTCTAGCCAAAAGACATAGGCTCACTGAATGGATACAAAAATAAGACCCATATATATGCTGTCTACAAGAGACCCACTTCAGAACTAGGGACACATACAGACTGAAAGTGAGGGGATGCAAAAAGATATTCCACGCAAATGGAAATCAAAAGAAAGCTGGAGTAGCAATTCTCGTATCAGATGAAATAGACTTTAAAATAAAGACTGGGCTTCCCTGGTGGCGCAGTGGTTGAGAGTCCGCCTGCCGATGCAGGGGACACGGGTTCGTGCCCCGGTCTGGGAGGATCCCATATGCCGCGGAGCGGCTGGGCCCGTGAGCCATGGCCGCTGAGCCTGCGCGTCCGGAGCCTGTGCTCCGCAACGGGGGAGGCCGCAACAGTGAGAGGCCCGCATACCGCAAAAAAAAAAAATAAATAAATAAAGACTATTACAAGAGACAAAGGACACTACATAATGATCAAGGGATCAACCCAAGAAGATATAACAACTGTAAATATTTATGCACCCAACATAGGAGCACCTCAATACATAAGACAAATGCTAACAGCCATAAGAGAGGAAATCGACACTAACACAATCATAGTAGGGGACTTTAACACCCCACTTTCACCAACAGACAGATCATCCAAAATGAAAATAAATAAGGAAACACAAGCTTTAAATGACACATTAGACAAGACAGACTTAACTGGTATTTATAAGATATTCCATCCAAAAACAACAGAATACACTTTCTTCTCAAGTGCTCATGGAACATTCTCCAGGACGGATCATATCTTGGGCCACAAATCAAGCCCTGATAAATTTAAGAAAATTGAAATCGTATCAAGTATCCTTTCTGACCACAATGCTATGAGACTAAATATCAATTACAGGAAAAAAAAACTGTAAAAAAATACAAACACATGGAGGCTAAACAATATGCTACGTAATAACCAACAGATCACTGAAGAAATCAAAGAGGAAATCAAAAAATAACTAGAAACAAATGACAATGAAAACACGACAACCCAAAACCTATGTGATGCAGCACAAGCCCTTCTAAGAGGGAAGTTTATAGCAATACAATCCTACCTCAAGAAACAAGAAACATTGCAAATAAACAACCTAACCTTACACCTAAAGCAATTAGAGAAAGAAGGACAAAAGAAAACCCCAAAGTTAGCAGAAGGAAAGAAATCATAAAGATCAGATCAGAAATAAATGAAAAAGAAATGAAGGAAACAATAGCAAAGATCAATAAAACTAAAAGCTGGTTCTTTGAGAAGATAAACAAAATTGATAAACCATTAGCCTGACTCATCAAGAAAAAAAGGGAGAAGTCTCAAATCAACAGAATTAGAAATGAAAAAGGTGAAGTAACAACTGACACTGCAGAAATACAAAAGATCACGAGAGATTACTACAAGCAACTATATGCCAATAAGATGGACAACCCGGAAGAAATGGACAAATTCTTAGAAAAGCACAACCTTCCGAGACTGAACCAGGAAGAAATAGAAAATATAAACAGACCAACCAGAGCACTGAAATTGAAACTGTGATTAAAAATCTTCCAACAAACAAAAGCCCAGGACCAGATGGCTTCACAGGCGCATTCTATCAAACATTTAGAGAAGAGCTAACACCTAGCCTTCTCAAAGTCTTCCAAAATATAGCAGAAGGAGGAACACTCCCAAACTCATTCTACGAGGCTACCATCACCCTGATCCCAAAACCAGACAAAGATGTCACAAAAAAAGAAAACTACAGGTCAATATCACTGATGAATATAGATGCAAAAATCCTCAACAAAATACTAGCAAACAGAATCCAACAGCATATTAAAAGGATCATACACCATGATCAACTGGGGTTTATCCCAGGAATGCAAGGATTCTTCAATATATGCAAATCAATCAACGTGATACACCATATTAACAAATGGAAAGATAAAAACCATATGATCATCTCAATAGATGCAGAAAAAGCATTTGACACAATTCAACACCAACTTATGATAAAAACTCTCCAGAAAGTGGGCATAGAGGGAAACTACCTCACCATAATAAAGGCCACATATGACAAACCCACAGCCAACATCATTCTCAATGGTGAAAAACTGAAACTGTTTCCTCTAAGATCAGGAACAGACAAGGTTGCCCACTCTCATTACTATTATTCAACATAGTTTTAGAAGTTTTAGCCACAGCAATCAGAGAAAAAAAACAGAAATAAAAAGCATCCAAATCAGAAAAGAAGAAGTAAAACTGTCACTGTTTGCAGATGACATGATACTATATATAGAGAATCCTAAAGATGCTACCAGAAAATTACTAGAGTTAATCAATGAATTTGGTGAAGTAGCAGGATACAAAATTAATGCACAGAAATCTCTTTCATTCCTATACACTAATGATGAAAAATCTGAAAGAAATATTAAGGAAACACTCCCATTTACTACTGCAACAAAAAGAATAAGATACCTAGGAATAAACCTACCTAAGGAGACAAAAGACTTGTATGCAGAAATCTAAAAGACACTGATGAAGGAAATTAAAGATGATACAAACATATGGAGAGATATACTGTGTTCTTGGATTGGAAGAATCAACACTGTGAAAATGACTATACTACCCAAAGCAATCTACAGACACAATGCAATCCCTAACAAACTACCAATGGCATTTTTCACAGAACTAGAACAAAAAATTTCACAATTTGTATGGAAACACAAAAGACCCCGAATAGCCAAAACAATTTTGAGAAAGAAAAATGGAGCTGGAGGAATCAGGCTCCCTGACTTCAGACTCTACTACAAAGCTTCAGTAATCAAGACAGTATGGTACTGGCACAAAAACAGAAATATAGATCAATGGTACAGGATAGAAAGCCCAGAGATAAACCCATGCACATACGGTCGCCTTATCTTTGATAAAGGAGGCAAGAACATACAATGGAGAAAAGACAGCCTATTCAATAAGTGGTGCTGGGAAAACTGGACAGCTACATGTAAAAGAATGAAATTAGAACACCATACACAATAATAAATTCCAAATGAATTAAAGACCTAAATGTAAGGCCAGACACTATAAAACTCTTAGAGGAAAACATAGGCAGAACACTCTATGACATAAATCACAGCAAGATCCTTTTTGACCCACCTCCTAGAGAAATGGGAAAAAAAAACAAAAATAAACAAATGGGACCTAATGAAACTTAAAAGCTTTTGCACAGCAAAGGTAACCATAAACAAGGTGAAAAGACAACCTCAGAATGGGAGAAAATATTTGCAAATGAAGCAACTGACAAAGGATTAATCTCCAAAATATACAAGCAGCTCATGCAGCTAATATCAAAAAAACAAACAACCAAATCCAAAAATGGGCAGAAGACCTAAATAGACATTTCTCCAAAGATGATATACAGATTGCCAACAAACACATAAAAGGATGCTCAACATCACTAATCATTAGAGAAATGCAAATCAAAACGACAATGAGGTATCACCTCACACCGGTGTCAGAATGGCCATCATCAAAAAATCAACAAACAATAATGCTGGAGAGGGTGTGGAGAAAAGGGAACTCTCCTGCACTGTTTGTGGGAATGTAAATTGATACAGCTACTATGGAGAACAGTATGGAGGTTCCTTAAAAAACTAAAAACAGAACTACCATATGACCCAGCAATCCAACTACTGGGCATATACGCTGAGAAAACCATAATTCAAAAGAGTCATGTACAACAATGTTCATTGCAGCACTATTTACAATAGCCAGGTCATGGAAGCAACCTAAGTGCCCATCAACATATGAATGGATAAAGAAGATGTGGCACATATATACAATGGAATATTACTCAGCCATAAAAAGAAAATAAATTGAGTTATTTGTAGTGAGGTGGTTGGACCTAGAGTCTGTCATAAAGAGTGAAGTAAGTCAGGAAGAGAAAAACAAATACTATATGCTAACACATATATATGGATTCTAAAAAAAAAAAAAAATTGGTTCTGAAGAACCTAGGGGCAGGACAGGAATAAAGACACAGACGTAGAGAGTGGACTTGAGGACAAGGCGAGGGGGAAGGGTAAGCTGGGACGAAGTGAGAGAGTGGTATGGACATATATACACTACCAAAGGTAAAATAGATAGCTAGTGGGAAGCAGCTGCATCGCACAGGGAGATCAGCTCGGTGCTCTGTGACCACCTAGAGGGGTGGGATAGGGAGGGTGGGAGGGAGACGAAAGAGGGAGGAGATATGGGGATATATGTGTACGTATAGCTGATTCACTTTGTTATACAGCAGAAACTAATACATCATTGTAAAGCAATTATACTCCAATAAATATGTTTAAAAAGGGGGGGGAGGTGGAGAAAGTTTACAGTAAAAGCAAGAACTAGACTTTTTAAATTAAGCTTTAAGCACTATAACTTGCCTCTTGACATTCTAGAGAATACAATCAAATATATAAATAAAGGAAATAAAAGGCAAAATCTTAGAAAAAAGAGGGTAAATTTATCATTATTTTCAAATGGTGTGACTGTCTACCTTTAAGAGCCAAGAGAATCAACTATAAACCTATTAGAAACTATATAAATTCAGAAAGATGGTCAATTACAAAATTTACATACAGAAGTATGTTTAAAATGTACAAAAAGTATACTCTCATTGACCAATAATAACCAGTTAAAAAACATTAAATTGATATCATTCACTACAGCAATAAAAGTAAATTTAATAAAAACTAAATTTAATATGAAATACATAGGACCTATAATAAGAAAACTATAAATCTCAAGAATGAGAGCCTTAAGCAAATAGGAAGTGCTATGTTTTATAATATTTAAAGATATCAGGGACTCCCCTGGTGGCGCAGTGGTTAAGAATCCGCCTGCCAATGCAGGGGACACGGGTTTGAGCCCTCATCCGGGAAGATCCCACATGCCGCAGAGCAACTAAGTCTGTGTGCTACAACTACTGAGCCTGCACTCTAGAGCCCAAGAGCCACAATTACTGAGCCCGTGCACGTAGACCTAGTGTTCTGCAACAAGAGAAGCCACCGCAATGAGAAGCCTATGCACCGCAACGGAGAGTAGCCCCCGCTCGCTGCAACTAGAGAAAGCCTTCACGCATTGAAGATCCAATGTCAGCCAAAAATAAATAAATAAGTTTATATTTTAAAAAAATCAAATTTCCACAAATAAAACTGTAACTATAAAGCCATAACCACCAACTTCTAATGGTGTGTGTGTGTGTGTGTGTGTGCGCATGGTGGTTGTGGTCGCTGGCATTATTATTCAAACATTAGTAAGTGGAGAGATTGGAGGAGAAAGAACAGAGCCAGGGACTATTCCAAGGTGACATAAGGACCAAGGATTTAAGATCATAAAATCAATTCAATCCAAAATTTGATTTTTAGAGGGTCAGGAAAAAAGTCACTGCATAGAAAAGTGGAATGTCTCAGTCCCAGTTTGACTTAGAGAAAAGTAGGCTTGGTGGGGAGGTTAATGTAATCAACCATGACATATTCAGATCTTGGAGTTCAAGACAATATCTTCTAAGAGCTAAAACAAGAAAAGAAAGCCATGATAAGTCTACTAAGTTTTACATTTTCTCTTGCATGTAGAAGATACTGAAAGAAGCAAATATAGCTATGGGAGCTTCAAAGGCCTGAAGGTATACCTTGAACCTTACTGGAACAAGGAAAAAGAAACCAAGATAATAGGTCCCTAGCAAGTAAATGGTGGTATTTCAATTAGTATTCCCATATTTTAGATTTGTAAAGTCTCAGAGAACAGGAATCAGAATGTCCTTGGCTAATATTACAGACAATTACTCTGAATAGAGAAATCTACTCTTGGAATATCAAGTTGTAGGTATGTTCTCATAACCCTCACAGATCTAAGCCAGACAAACTCAACTTTCCCACCCACCTTTTTCTTGATTCAAAACACTATGTGGGGCTTCCCTGGTGGCGCAGTGGTTGAGAGTCCGCCTGCCAATGCAGGGGACACGGGTTCGTGCCCCGGTCCGGGAAGATCCCACATGGCGCGGAGCGGCTGGGCCCGTGAGCCATGGCCGCTGAGCCTGCGCATCCGGGGCCTGTGCTCCGCAACGGGAGAGGCCACAACAGTGAGAGGCCCGCGTACCGCAAAATCAAACAAACAAACAAACAAACAAAAAGCACTATGCGATTTTATTCAAAAAACTACTAAAGCAAAAGGATTACTTAAGAAGACAACATTTCAGATTTGTGACAACCTGGTGATATGTGATACATCCTGCATGGCATATAAAGATATATTGTGTTCAGACTTTTCATAATGGGTGAAATTAACACAAATATTTAATTTTCAATCATATTTTCTTAATGTACTAAATCAATGATGTTAAAAATCCTTAAATACTATACAGATATAAAAATGGAAATAGCAAAGATAAGAAAATAGCAATGAAAAATCAACTTAGATCCCAGGATTATTTTCTCACTAGGATAGTAAAAGTTTATAGATTTTTCCTATATATAAAATGAAACATCATAGCAATGAGAATTTTAGTTATATAGTATATGTCTGTTTGTCACTGAAAAAAAGTTAGAAAACCTAAATCACAACAGGTTATGTTATTTTGTCAAATAATTAAAAATAAAAGGATCAACCAGTGACTCGGAGAGTCTATTCCTACTTACTATGATGACCAGGTTTTACAAAATCCAGATCCTAAAATCCATGATGAGACACAATGAAAGGATGCACAATTAATATGTCACTCGCAATAATGTCTTTTCCGCAGCACCAAAGGCCTTTAAAAGGGTGAGTGTACTATAATACCAAAATTAGATTTATATATCCTAGAAAACAGGTTACACACTGATGAACAGCATTAAATTGACATAATGGCTCTTAGTGGTTATAAATGTAGCTTTTTCCTACTTTAATTGGCAAGGACTAGACTGACCTTTTCTCTATAATTCAACTACAGTACAGTAATTAGACAAACCACTACTTACTTCTGAAATAAAGAGGAGAGGAGGAAAGCTCTCAGCCACCAGCTTTGAGAATGCAGAGTAAAATTGGGTTGGCATTCTACTGGGGGAAAATGGGCCACCACACCAATAAGAAAAATCGCTTTCCGTAAATTATGTTCTATGTTTAGTTTAATATCTTAACTAAAGAAAAAAATCCCAGAGGAAAGCCCTTTTCATATACTTAGAGACAGTCCCCCACTTGAGGATAAAAACCAGTCCTAAAACCAAGTTTGAAAGTAAAAAGAAAAGAATTAAGATGTTACTTGGGACAGATGGAGGAAGGGTAGGATAAAATCCCTAATTGTGATCCTGCAGGCATGTCTTCCTTGGGCCTGCATAATTCAGCAGGGAGGTAAGAGTCTTGACGGGGCCTTAAGGAAAAGTCAGCCTCATGGCTGAGGCTGAGAAGGGAGCAGTTTCCCTTACCTAAGAACAACCGCCCTTTTTTCCACCCTGTTTCTGGGTCTCAGGCGAAGGTCAGCCAGCCCCTAAGCCGTTTAGCTTCCAAGGTGGGAAACACTAGGTCCCTGAAGGAGAGGTGGGAGAAGCTTTCTTTTTCAGCAGCCCAGATTGCACATAAGTGATCGCCTCTCTGCAAGACCCTGGGGAGAGAATCATGACATGCTGAAACAAAAAACAGTACAAACTCAACCAGTGAGTGAGTTCTCATCACAAGTCACTACCCATTAGCATGCCAAGGTCTCCACACAGGTCACACTCTCCCAGCAGCTGCAGTAGTTGGTAGTCACACCACTGAGCCCTGATAAATCAACTCAGGACCCAGAATTATTTTCTCATTTGGACAGGAAATGTTTATGCATTCCCCAATATGTAAAATGGAATATAATTGCAGTATGAATTTTAGTTAAACAATATATTCCGTTCGTCACTGAAAATAAGTTAGAAAATCTGAGTGAGAGCCAGGGACCCTCTTTCATCAGTGAGAGCAATGAGATTTGGTATATAAACATCAGTTTAAGGGAGTCATTGTACAATATGTAAAAATCCAGGTTACACAAAAGTGCAATGTACAGTAATTAAAAACTATCTACTCATGGAAACTGGAGACCATTGACTCCCTCAATTATAGGAAGAGCAAACAGGGTTTCAGAGCGTGCTCAACAAAGTTAAAAAGAGTGCATAGAAATGATGAAAATGAAAAGCGGCAAAAGTATCATACAATCATCCAGAAATCCCCTATGTCAGAGGCAAGTATTGCTAACTATCAACTCCATGAAGGCAGGGAACACAAAGATTCTGCTTACTGTCCTAGCCCAAATGTCCGGTCATGGTAAGTATTTAATAAATACCTGGTAAGTGAATAAATGACAAATAAACAAAATCATATGCAGTAATTTTCTCTCACAAATTCTTGGGTCACACGACAATTACTTCTCATAATGCTTATCAGACACAAAAGAGACATGTGAATACTGCTTCTCTAAAGAGTTCACTTGGAATAGAAAACTGTATTTTACTTATGTGACACTCACTGGGCCACTTAATCTCTTGTGCCTTGGTTCCCTTATTTGAAAAATGGGAATAATAATAGTATCTACCTCACAGGGTTGTTAGAAATTTACTATATGTAAAGCACTTAGAACAGTGGTTAGCAAAGTCAGTGCTATAGAAGTGTTAGTGTTCCAGCTGTTATTCTATAATGATATGCAGGTAGGTTTTTTAAATCCTATGACTATTCACAAGTCTTATTAGCCTCTCACTACCCTCCCCTGCTCTGGGAGGCAGAGACCATTTCTTATTCTACTATGTATTGCCAGTACTAAGCACACTGCCTGGCACATAATCAATGACTAAAAAAAAAAAAAAAAAAAAATGGAATACAAATTATATTGAATCAAACACTAATATTATAATATGACAATGTTCTCATCTAGATCAGAAAAAAGTCATCTAGGCCCACTATGATTCAGAGCATGAATTTCCTACACAAT
Organism: Mesoplodon densirostris; assembly: GCF_025265405.1. Classification (NCBI taxonomy): domain Eukaryota; kingdom Metazoa; phylum Chordata; class Mammalia; order Artiodactyla; family Ziphiidae; genus Mesoplodon; species Mesoplodon densirostris. The sequence goes on from NC_082663.1 coordinate 90,053,911, forward strand.
AAATCCAAATGTGACAAGCATCTTCCTTTAACGTTTGATAATATCTAATTAAGAGATAGTTATAATGAGAGCTAAAAAATGTTTCATTTTTGCCAGGGCCCAGCATAGTCAACCTCTATTCCTTTATGTTCTTTCTTACCATTTAGTCATCATTCAAAAACTAAACTCTCAATCTTTTAAATGTATTATTGTGACATCAATGGCAAGGAAAGCAGATAAGAAGGTTCAACTAACAATCAAATATTAGGAAACTGGCTAAGATGTCAACACTGCAGGACATTAAAATATTTTTAAAAATCTGTGGAGAACTACATATTGCTCAAAACATGTTTATCACTACAATCACACCTGTGTGCAAAATAACATGTTAGACCTCTAAGGAAGAGTGGATTTGCTTTATTTATAAATTTAAAATTGTCCACCTAACTGCCATAATTCACCCTGAAATATTTCTCCCTTTGGTTTCAGAAAAATAAAGCCTCAGTTGATACCCTGATGCAACATGCTGGATCATCAATAATCCAGCAATAAACTATTGTTCTCTGGCAGTAAACCAAGTTTCTCTTCTAATATTTGTAAGCAGTAAGTGATAGTTAAGAATGAGCTTTCCCCTGAGCACCTGGAAATAAGATTGTCCTCTAAATTAAACTATAAAATTGATCAAAAATAGAACAAATGGGCAAAGATAATAGTCAAAATAGCTCCTAGGCCAAAGCAAGAATTTGACATCACATCATCATCACAATGACATTCACAGAAAGGTATCACTAGGATAAAAGGGTGACCATATAATTTATCATCCAACCATGATATTAGGCCAGACACAAACCAGGACTGTGCTGCACAAATTGAGATATACAATCACCCTAAATCACAGGAGTCTGTCCTGTTGGGAAAAAAAGAATACAAAACAGTAGAGCAAACTGCAGTATTGCTCTTCCAAATATTATAATGGAAGCCTGTTTCATGAATATACCATTCATTTGGTAATTAATAATGTTTTAGTCCATGTCTGTTCTTACAGTGTAATTTTGTGTTGTTATTTAACTTGATTATGTAACTTTCATTTACTACTTATGCCTTATCTCTGGTATGTGGTGGGTCTTTTTGATCAGTGGGATACTTGTGTCTTATATTTCTTTTCAAACCCCATATTCCAGCATTGTGTACTATAAACTGTAGATGGAAATCAAATGCTCACTGACTGATAGTAATAATAATTATTATTATAGCTGGCACGTATTGAGTAATTAACTACGTGCCAGAAACTGTCCTAAGTGCTTTACGTGTATAATCACATTTAAATCAGACAAAAACATTATGAAGTGAGTACTATTGGAATCTTCATTTTACAGATAATAAGACAGAGGGAGACTAAGCAACTTGCCCAGTGACAAATGTGTAGCAAGTGGCAGAACAGGGATTCAAATCCAGACTGTCTGGCTCCAGGCATAACTACTATACATACTGTCTCTTAGTGGAAAGTAATTTAGTGCCTAAATAATTTTATTAAACATTAAAAAACATTAAATTTAAACATTAAAGTTATTATTATTATTATTTTTTTGTGGTACGCGGGCCTCTCACTGTTGTGGCCTCTCCCGTTGAAGAGCACAGGCTCCGGAGGCGCAGGCTCAGCGGCCATGGCTCACGGGCCCAGCCGCTCCGCGCCATGTGGGATCTTCCCGGACCGGGGTACAAATCCGTGTCCCCTGCATTGGCAGGCGGACTCTCAACCACTGCGCCACCAGGGAAGCCCTAAAGTTATTTTTAAGTGCTCCAAAATAGGTGATGATTGCATCCAGGGTTGGCATAGGTATGGAGAAACAGATACGCTTCTCCAGGGATATAGACATATATTGATATAATCTTCTATAGGGAATTAAGCAAGATATATAAGAAGTTTACATATATTTACCCTTATATGCAGGAATTCCATTTCAAGAATTTAACCCTAAGGAGACAAAAATTAAAAGTACACAAAGACACAGGTATAAGGATGTTCACCATACAGTTATTTATAAGAGTAAAAATTGGGAATAATTAGAATGTCCATCAATAAGAGATGGGTTAAGTGCAATGTGCTAAAACCCTACCGTAAATCCATGAGAAATGGTGAGAGGTATCTATATTTATTAAAATAAAAATAAGTCCGTAGTATATTGTTGACAATAAACACAGACTGCAAAATAGCACACACAATGCAATTCCAAAAGGAGGTGGGGGGAGGACATGCACATATGTGCATATCTAAAAAGATGTTCACCAAAATGTCAACAATGGAAACGTTTAGAAAGTGAGATTTTAGATAGTCTCCATTTTTTTTTAAATATTTACTAAAAACCTCCTTGTGTGTGTGTTGTTGTTTTGCCAAAGGGGCATAAAAGAAACACAAGAGTGTACAATCTAGAGATACCCAGTTCCATTCTAGGCCATGAAAGAAAACAAGTGTTGATGGCAAATAAGTGGCTATAATGGAATGTAAGGGAGAAGCTCAGCCAAGTGGGACCCAGCAGCCTAAGGGCCACCTTCACCACTAGCAGGCTGTGTGAACCTAGACAAGTCACAGATGATCTTTGAGCCTCAGTTTCAAAACAGCAAGATGAAGAAGTTACATGAGGTGTTCTCAGAAGTCTTTTCAACCCCAAAGGGCTGTGGTTAAAATTTTCAGAAAGAGCAGGTAGAAATAGAGTAACGCCTCAATCCCTTGCTAGTCACAGGTGCATTCTGCAGTCTATTAGTATACACGTTACATCAGTTTGTACAAGATGTGAAATACCAAAAACCAGAAAATAAGAACAGCAATGAAAACCCATAAACACACTCAGGCACTTGTTATTGGAAATATGATTATTCCTCAGAGAGTGGGATAGCACACTCACCTAAGGCTGGAGCCCATGGGAGACCCCTCACTATCCCAATAAAAGCTCATTTCCAAACAGTTGACAGTGCTCTTGTAACATTTCACTTTTATACAGATAAAAAAACTACAATATGATCCATCTGACATTGTGGTATTTATACTTCTACTGACAAAAATCTAGGGAAAAGAGTCAAGTGAGACCTCGATGTTGCATTTCACTGTTATTCAGATATATCAATAATCAAATCTGGAGAGCTGCCAATAAAAATAGAATAAACATCATTAGCATTTTAATAAACCTGCAAGCCACAGGGCTGGAAAAACAAAGCAAGACAGACAGAGCAAAGGGAAATCAGCATGTGCAGTGTCTTCCCTCTAGCGGTTTACCGCCCCCACCCCCACCGCCGGGCAGTCCACTGTGTCCTCCCCACTCCACTCCTGCAAAACACACGCTCCAGGGAGATGTCTCTGTATTTTAAAACCTCTCATACACCTGCCCAAGCTCTAAAGTTCAGGGGATGTGTTGCAGTCTTTTTTTTAAAACAGAATAAATAACCTGATTTTTAAAATACTTTCAGAAAATGCTGATCTTTTAGTTATGAAGCATTTTGAATGTCAGATAGTCAGAATGTTATTTAATATGTTAACTAAATAGACCCAGATGAGAGATGAAGGGAAAGTGGTAAGAAGATGGGAAGAAAAGAAAAAAAAGAAAGAACCGCATATATGCAACAGATGAAGAGTCAGCAGTTTACAGGTAGAAGGCTGAGTTACATGTCCTTTGAAACTACTTCCAAATCAGATCCTAGGATTCTTGGAATATATCAAACACAGAATTACATATAAACACTCAAAGTAAGCAGTTAATTTCCTTAATTTTCAGTCATTATATTTCCTCAACTGAACCAGAAATTAGAAATTGAAAGTCCTGCTTCCTTAGATATTTTGAATTTCATTTAATCTCCTTATTAGTCCATTGTGTGTGTGAGTATGTGTGTGTGCAGATAATGTTCAAGTATATTTTGAAAAGTGTAACTCATTAAAATATACAGTATTGGATAAAAACTGCAAGTGAAAAATGTTCAGATATAACGTAGCTATATATTAAGGTACTTTACTTTATGGCAACATAAGTAGCGGTCACTTTTTTTTTTTTTTTAAACTCCATTTATGAATCTGAAAACACTTCACCCATTTAATCTGAAAATAGAGACGTTTATGAAAATATACAATAATGAGTACACACTAATTGCCTTATTTTCTTCAGATAATTGTGAACACTTCAGTATTACCACACAATAAGCAATAAGTAGCCATCAAGAATCTGCTAGTGTCTTTAAAATGTTTGATATAAGACCTTCACTGTCAATTTGCAGGGAACCATGAGGCTACAATGGTGATAAAGCATCAATGATAGATGGTACCACCCAAGCCACCATTCTAATAATCAACAAATGATTCATACTCAAGTTGCTTTTGGAACATGATTAAGCCTCCAAACATTTCACTAAGGTAGGTCCTCATTAACTCAATCTTATAAAAGAGAACTTAAATAAGTTTACCAAGGTTATATAGTGAATGACAATGATAAAAATCTGGAACAACAATAACAACAACAAAAAGAAACAACACAAAGAACCCCAGACTCCCATAGTCCTCTGCGAGCCCTATTCATTAGTATTGCAGAGAATCCTTTCAGGGTAATTTATTTCATTGCTCCGCATCTAACTGACCTTCTCTGGTAGCCACTGGCAAGTGTTTGCCAAAATGTCACTGACCAAAAATCTCCTTACAATGCCATGTATTATAAAATGAATATGTCAAGAACCAGATGAAAATGTCATCAGTGACACTGACAACAATAAAAGAAAATACTCTATAGACTGAAGGAATGGAAGAAGATCCAAGTTAAAGGGGAAAAAATTACCCGAGAAAATGTCATCAATGACTTCATCAACAAAAAAGTAAAAGAGACCACGGCTTTAAGTAAGGAAAGAAGGCACAAATTAAAGGGGGAAAAGTTCCTGAGAATCAAATGCTCTGTAATGGATCAGAAAGAGGAAAAAAGACTCCTTTTACAAAGGCTTGTGGGAAAACTACAACATCTCATTTACCGATCCTCCTGTTATCCCTGGCGGGGAGACAGAGGCGACATGTCTAAGCACCTGTGAGAGCTCTTCAGAGCTGAATCCCAAAGTCGCTGGTTTTCTTATTTGCATGTCAAAATTAATGACATAATTTGTAAATGTCAAAAGCAGTCACAGCAAATTAAACAGAAATTGAACGAAAATTTCCTCTGTGCTGCCCTTAAAATATAAAGTCAAAAGTTGTTGGTTATAGATAGCCAGTGGGAAGCAGCTGCATAGCACAGGGAGATCAGCTCGGTGCTCTGTGACCACCTAGAGGGGTGGGATAGGGAGGGTGGGAGGGAGAAGCAAGAGGGAAGAGATATGGGGATATATGTACATGTATAGCTGATTCACTTTGTTATAAAGCAGAAACTAACACACCATTGTAAAGCAATTATATTCCAATAAAGATGTAAAAAAAAAGAAAAGAGGAGCTTAGGACCAAAAAAAAAAAAAAAAGTTGTTGGTTTTGCCACTCTGAAGTCTTTGGAAATAAGTTTCACTCGTACAAATCCTTAAACAACCCAGTTGGGTGTATCTACTTTAAAAAAAAGTAATTTCACTAAGAAATTACTTTTACACTAAGATTTGGGATATTTTATTTTATTTTTAATGTTTTATTTATTTATTTTTGGCTGTGTTGGTTCTTCGTCGCTGCCTGCGGTTTTTCTTCTAGTTGTAGCAAGTGGGGGCTGCTCTTCGTTACGGTGCATGGGCTTCTCGTTGCGGTGGCTTCTCCTGTTGCGGAGCACGGGCTCTAGGCACATGGCCCTCTGTAGTTGTGGCACACGGGCTCAGCAGTTGTGGCACACGGGCTTAGTTCCTCCGTGGCATGTGGGGTCTTCCCAGACCAGGGCTCGAACCTGTGTCCCCTGCATTGGCAGGCGGATTCTTAACCACTGCGCCTCCAGGGAAGCTCAGGATATTTATTTTAAATGGACCTAGCTTGCAAATGTGATTCTTAAAATAAATGATTGCAGCTCGATGCTGATTATTATAATATATTTGGGGTATATTCTGGAATTTTCATCTGGATATGATTGGCACTTTTAAGTAACAGCTTTAACAGAACTTTCAAAATAACACGTGTATATTTTTTATTACCTGCCTGAGGATGAGTTGCACTGAAGATTAACTATAGTCCACATTTAACCCTAGGCATTTTGTTCCACCTAAATGCTTACAGGACACCATTATCTCAACAATGAAATGAAATCAATGCCTATCAGTGCTAAAAACATGGAGAGGTGCATGTTAGGATTTCCTGCCACTTTGAATTACTATCTGTCCCATGTTCTCCCCCATACATACTCCCAAGCCCATCAGTGTGGATCACCACAAATTCTAAATTCTTTACCAAGTACAGTGTGCACATATACAATCTATTTAGAGGATTGAAACGTAGTATACAACTAACAGTGACAAGTTAGCAAAGATAAATGTAACCATTCAAATTAAACATTAGAAAGATACTGTCAGTGGGGAAAGAATCACAAGTAAAATATATGTGCATACAACAAGCAACAGGTGTGTAAAGTTACTGCGACCTTGTCCATTTTTAAATAGCTACATTTTCAAAATGGGAGACACCATCAAGTAGCAGCAGTGTCTGTGTGGATGTCTGAATGTCTGTCAGGGCCTGCCTGGTGATAGTTTATACTTCTCCCCCTTTAACAAGCTTCACTGTTACATGTTACACTGTACTTGGAGATGGATGGCTGCCAAAAGCCATCACCAAAACAGAAAACAAAAACAAAGCTCCTCTATAACAAAATGATGTCTCAGTACTGGAAATAAACTCATAAAAGAAAAATCTTGGAAACAAAAAGAAGATGTACATCTATTTAAAGATATAAATTACTAAACATTTCTAATTCCAATAAGACCATAATATGCAAAATACTAACTGTGTGATAAGTAATATATATTTCTTTGAAGATATTTATCCCACAAACGTCTATAAATCTGCAGAAAAAAATGTTACAGAAAAACTCTTCTTTCTTTTCCAAAAATCATTACTAAATTTAATGAAGAAAGCCAGGGCATTGTCTGGACATATTTTGTCATCCCCTTTCCAAATAAATTGCTGCCACAAGGATATGATGTTTCTCCAGGATTTTTCTCCCCTTGTCTTCATTCAGTTTTTTTTTAATCCAGCAAGGTTAACATGTTGTCAGACTAAAACTGTATCCAAGTACCTCACACATAAACCACACCCCTGTCAGAGAATTCAGTGTGTGCCTCTTTAACTCTTCAATTACATTTAAAACGCATTTTTAAAGGCTATGTCTATATTCATTAAATGAACTTGACTCTTTTGACTGACTTATTTTGATTTGCTCTATTTCTTTTTTTTTTTTTTTTTTTGCGGTACACGGGCCTCTCACTGTTGTGGCCTCTCCCGTTGCGGAGCACAGGCTCCGGACGCACAGGCTCAGCGGCCATGGCTCACGGGCCCAGCTGCTCCGCGGCATGTGGGATCTTCCCGGACAGGGGCACGAACCTGTACCCCCTGCATCGGCAGGCGGACTCTCAACCACTGCGCCACCAGGGAGGCCCGATTTGCTCTATTTCTTGACGAATGTGAACAGTTCATTTTCTTTTTCTTTTACCTTGAACATAAGCTTACGTTTACTAGGTTTATTTATACTGCCATCTAATCAATCAACACACATTTACTAAACTTCTGGTTAGGAGCCCAGGAGTATGGAAAAGTCAAAATTCCCAGATACAGTTTTAATTCCTATGCTGTTATCAATGTCACATTCTAAGAAATTCACAATCCATCTGCGTGTAAGTTAAAACTAAAAGAAAAAAAATGCAACCTACTCTCTCTCCTCTCCTCAAATGCAGGAGTCTCCAGATATATACTCACACAAAACAAAATATTCAATTCTGTGTGTAATGCAACAAAATATCAAAATATTAAAATACACTGGTAATTTGCTAATGGAAAAAAAAGATTAATCAAAACCAAAAATAGGAATTGAATTTAAATTCAAGTTAAAAGGAAAACAAATGGAAACTGTATTTCCCAAATGAAACTACTTCTCCAAATACCATAATAAATCATGGAGGAAATGCTCCCAGGCTTCATTTAACAGGCAATAAAACCCTGAGGCAGGTCTGATTAGTGTGGTGCTATAGTAAATGGTAAGATGAGATATGATATACATGTCAGAATCACCCACTAGTCTTAATTAGTTTCTTGATGTATGGTTTCTAAGGTGATAGCTAAAATTTTTTTAAAAAGCATTTCAAAAAATGAAAAGACTACCACTTCTATTTGTAGAATTTTTTGTGGTATTTTCGTTATAGGTATTAGTACCATTACTGCCTATAGGCCATAGAAGTTATGTCCTTACAAGACTTATTACTAAAAAACACAGTGTTGAAGGCAAACATGACAGTGATTAAGCTTCAGTCACAATTCTTCTAAAAGACGATCTCCTCTTTTTCCATTTCTCCCTAACTTGACAATAGGGTAGAAAGAGATCCATTCTGAATAACATGAAACGCCAAAAACTGTTTTAAATACATATAAAATCAAGGCCTTATATTTATGTATTCTTAATTTTGTATTCACATTATTCCTTTCAGAAGAACTGCCTCTTTTCCCCATGCATTTTTTAGGTGATTACCCAAGATTAAATAGTTACACTAGAAACTGCAAATGGATGTTATTTTATTGTAATATTTATTTTAATCAATGAGATGTATTTTATTATAATGCAATTTAGCTAGTACTTATATTCATAGACTCTACTTGTAGGTTTAACTGCTTATCGCAACCAAATGTATTTTTAAACTTAGAATAAGCTTTTGGAGCTAATTTGATAGATGAGACTGAGGTCAGGCAGATCTGCATTCAATCCTGACTGCACTTCCTAGCTGTGATCGCCAGCAAGATCTTTTACCTCTCTGAGCCTTTTTTTCTTTACCTCATCTATAAAATAGGGCATAATGACACCTATGTCACAGAGTTGATGCGATAATTAAATAGGATAATGAAAAAAGCACTCTTGGCACCTTGCCTAACTTAATACAAAATGGTCAACATAGAGCAGCTACAAAGTCAATGTCTGAATAACAAACTACACCAAAACTTCACAGCTTAAAAAAACTGCTCTTACTTGCTCACAACTCCCTGGGCTCAGCTGAGCAGTTCTGCAGGTTTCATTCACAGGACTGCAGGAATCCAAAGGTTTGACTGAGGCTGGATGGTCTAAGATGGCCTCTGTCACACGTCTGACAGTTGACCCTGGCTGTTGGCTAGACCTCTATCTCCATGTGATCTCTCATTCTCAGAGAGACTACTCTGGGCCTCATCAGGTGGGGCAGCTTCCAGAAAAGCAAGTTGCAAGCCCCCTTGAAGCCAAACCTTAGAAGTCCCACAACATAATTTCCACTACATCTTATTGGTTAGAGCAAGTCACAAAGCCAGCCCAAGTTCAAGGGGATAGAGAAATAGATGCCACCTCTTGATGAAAGGGTAGTCAATATACCAATGCACAAAGCCATGCATATAGGGATAGGGTAAATATGTGGCTATAATTTGCAATCTTCTAAAGTCTGCGAAATAGTGACAAATTTTATAGCACCTATGCTGTCTTTCAACTATAAATAATTGCAGAATTCATGTTTTAAAGGCCAAAAAGAAGTACTAGCTTGAGTTTTCCCCAAACTAGAGTAACACTGTTCTGCTACTTCAATGACAGATTCAAAAGAAGACCAACATCATTTAGGTTTCTTTGTTCACTTTTCGGTATTCTAGGAGTCCTCCACACTTTTCTATTTATTCTAATCAATGTATTTATTTTCATCTGATTTGATATTTTTACCTTCAACATGAAGCTTTCTAATCAAACATTCCACAACAAACAGCATCACTGGGAAATCTGGATCAAGTATGCTGCACTTCTAGAAACTATGAAGTTTTGTAAAAGAAGTAAAGAAAAATATATCCTTGTAAAAACTAAATATACTTCTGTTCTTCTCCATGAAAGTGATCACTAGAGAAGAATTTAGTTTTGTGATACAGTTAATTAGCTAGGCTTAGAGATCTATTCATATCGATTTAAGCAGAAATAAAGAAAAATAAAGAAAATAATTTTTATATCTATTAACAAAAAGTAGAATGCCAAAACAAAATCTGAAATTTAATTGATTGCATCAAATCTAATTTTAATGAATATCTTCCTAAATTTCTTGTCACACACCCAGAAAGTCACAAAATAACTGCTACCAAGACTTCCTTTAACAGGTGTGTCTCTCAAAGATTCACTCCGAGAGCCACAGTTCTTAATACAATCCAGTCTATTTGCTTTGGATAATTTCATGGGGCAGGACAGGCCACTAAACACACTGAGTGATAAGAATGGCTCCTTAGGGAAGGAGAGAGATGAAAGAAATAGCTACTTGCTGTTTGACAATATGGTGAACAGAGAAGCAGTTTGGGGAATGACTAATTCCCCCACTAATGACATTCCTACATTTCCAATGAAGAACTGATTCCTAAAGTTGCCATTTTTTTTAGCTGAGGTTCTGTTACAACATGGCTTCATATAGAAACAGTTGGAAACTCAAGTCGTTTTCAATTTTAGACAAATTGGTCCTGCCCAAATTATAATGTTCAATAAAGGAAAACTTCAATAACATGAGGTATGCCTAATCTGTTTTTTAAGACATTGAAAAATCCTGATTATGTTAGGACAAGCCATACAAGAACCCAAAAACACATCTGTTAGAGAAAATGTCACTAGCCAGTGCCATCTTCGGTGGTTATTTCTCCCCCATGTGAACAAACCTCCTTAGTGTGCATTATTGAAACTAGATAATTCTTCTTGATAATTAGAGATTAAAGATAACCCTGTGCTACAGTTGCTGAAAAGGTAATCTACTCAATTTATTTTTAAAGGGAAACTTGTGTGCTAAAATACTCCCATTTTGCTTTAATTATTTCAAAGTCCCACATGGGTGATACATCTACTATATAGGTTCATATGGAATAATTACCATTTTTGAAAAATAGTGACAATTCTAACATTCTTTAATTATATTGCTTACTAATCTTAATTGCCATGATTTCAAAAGACAGTTCCAAAGTGCAACTTGAACAAACAGAAAAGCAATTAGCCTAAATTAATTGCTTTGCTGATGTGATTTGCAGTAGGTATGCATGGTGGTTTTGAAACTCCTGCCACTGCTTTCACAAGTTGATGTTCTGATGATTTTTTTAGCCTATTTTTGCACAAGAGCAATTAACCAGATAATTGTTCTAATGTGAACCTGGACTTAAATCAGTATGTTTAGGTTCATAGTTACAATTAACCAAATATTAAACATACATATAAAGAGCAGCACTTAAAAGTGCTACAAGGAAGAATTAAGAAAAAATATGCAACAGTTTTTTCATATAGCCATACTTTTCTCACCAAGAAACAGAAAAAAAGCCGTTAACTCTCTCCTCTGCCTCTTTTCAATTAATACAAGGTGTCACTACATATGAAAATGAAGTTTCTGGATCTTCATTTAAAAGTATTCCAAAGACTCTATTAAAAAAGCAGAAACCAATGATTCAACATTAAAACCTAGGTATTGTTCAAAAAACGAAGCTATGGCTTTCAGATAAAAAGCGTGCAATACATAAAGCAAGCTCTATCTAAATCAAGACAATGACATTGTCCTCACTTTATTAAGTATCAACTTTACTCAGAAATAAATAAATCTGGAAGAAGGAGGACATGTGAACCAGTTGCCTGGATTTCAGCCAGAGTTCAAGCCAAATCTAAAAACAGACTTACACATCCTACAAAAGCAACATTTATAATTCCCTCAACACGTAGGTATTAAATTGCTTCTCTGAGCTGGGCTCTATGTGAGGTTCCAGGGGCTGAGGCTGGGGCAGAGGGCCAAAGATGAAGACGCAGATTCACCCTTGCAAAGAGAGAGATTCATAAACAAAACATTACACAGCCACACAATGATATATGCCACCAGTAGACTGATGTGCTATGGATTTAGCCAACAGTAATGTGATACAGCACTTCATTACAACCACCATTATTATTTCATCTTTTCTTTAAATATAAACGAATTCACATTCATTTTAAGGGAAATTATTAGCAGTGCAACTATAACTGTTAATGAAACAAGTTTGCTTTTGTCAACTTCAATAAGCAAGGAGTTATTTTATACTACCTTAAACTAAATATTTTATCAGTTGAGGAATGATATACATAAAACCTTTCCATCTTCATAAGACAAAAAGGTTCAAGCTGAAAGTACTCTGTCATTCTTCATGTCTTCATGTATTCTTTTTTAATTTCTGAAAGGACCGTCATACAGAAAGTAGCTCAGGCACATACATGTCAGGTCTGCCATTTTTAATTAATACCAATCAAGTTCCAGCTATTTCTCCTCTGGTTAAACATGTGTGTACCTATCTTCTAAGATATTTCTTTATGCCACTGTTCATAAAATATTTTAGGCTGAAGCAAAATCTCTTGCACTAAATTAATAACTAATCACAGGAGATATTTATCATCTCAAGCCTTTTACAAGGAAATTGTCAGATTTAATCACCTTTCTCATATTTTCACTATTTACTGGGCTTCATTTATCATACATTTTAAAATTTTGACAACAGTGAGTTATTTTAATTACCATTTCTGGTTGGGGATTAAGAATAAGACAACAGCTGGGGGGAAGAGAGGGGAGGGCAGGAAGTCATAAATTTGTCTGAACAGTCAATAAACTATTATCGTTTTCATCAATAAGTGAATATTCTGTTCATTGTTGGTAATTTTAAAATGGGTTTTGAGGTTAGGAAGCCTCCAAATTTATGCGTATACAGCACTGCATTCATCATCATATATTGTACATTGTGTCCCATTCTTTCCCATAATTTGATCATGAATTCTGATTCATAACATATAAGACATAATTTTTTAATCTCACAAACTAAGTGCTTAATATATACTTTTACTCATCTTTATATTGTCTTAAAAACACAAAATCAGTGGCAGCATTTAGAATAGCACATCCAGGAATACCAATAATATGATTCTATAAAAGCTCTGTTAATTATTATTATTTGCAGAAATGTTTACTTATGCATTATTGCTCACTAGGAACCAAAGACAAAGCAGAAATTAAAAATTACCATTATATATTGGAACTATCATAAAAATTTGCATTTTTCTATATGACAAAATGTGAACATGGAGAATCAATAAGACAAACTCTTCCACATCAAATCCAGTTTCCATCCCATCTCCAGAACTGGAGTTAAGAATCAAAGCAGGCTGACATAAATGAGATAAAGACGATCTCATACAGATTTCCTTTCAAGTGACGGTACTAGGTTAAATGCTCTAATGTTATATATCAATTAATATTTCCTTTAAAATGATATTTGGCAATTAGAATTATTGAAAGAACCAATATCAGAACCGATACCCAACAGCACTACATACCAAACAATGAAAAAGTACCTTTAATTTGAATTTCATCTGAGGATAAATGCACAAATCGCTTTATCAGAAAAACTTCTCCTTCTGTAGAAAAATATCATTAGCTATTTGAAAAATCACATATGCTAGGAAAACTGTACAGATTAGTTATGGCAGTTATTTTTTACGAAAGGTACTGAAACCTTCAATGAAGTTAACTTCCTTCTTTTTAACTCAGTAACAACTTACTCAAAGTATATACCACCCAGTATTCTCCTTCACTCTGCAACGATTAATTTGTTACAACTGACAGAGAGCATTTATAGATAATAAAATATTTGTAAAAGTAAATGTGTATCATCACATGCTTAAATATCTACTCAAAATTCATTCTGAAATTCTTTTTGATATCAAGTATGAGCTAGATGTGGTATGACACAAAAACGAGCAATACTTTCTACTTTTCTTCAAGAAACTTAGTAAGAAATGAAGAGTGTTTATAAATGGAGTTGTTGGGGGAAAACTGCTTTTTATTACAAAACTAGATGTTTTTAAAATCTATAGGTCTTATCTAAAACTTTTACCTCTCAGATACCCCACATAGAAAAGAGAAGGTAACACTCTAATGATGCTCAGAATGATCAAGCATAGCCTGAGGTAGGATGACCACATAGTTTATCATCCAAAACAGGACATCTGGAACACAGAAAGGAGCAATGGCAGCGCAAGTGCTAACCCTGACAGAATTCCAAAACAACAGGAATGGGCTGAGACTGTCCTGAGCAAATCAGGACATTAGGTCATTAGGTCTGAGTCAGAATAAGGTACTGGGAGACAGTGAGCCCCTCGTGGTTAGAGCTTGGACTTTGAAGACACAGAAAAATGGGTTCCAGTCTTGGCTCCACCGCTTACTAGTTGAGAGCAGTCTAACCTTTCTGGACCTTAATTCCTCCATTTTAAAATGAGGTTAATTTCTTCCTCAGGGCTGTTGAAAAGATTAAATGAAACACTGGGTGTAAACCCTTAGCACACTGTATGGAGCAGATTGTAATAAATGGTAGCTATTATTAGCTGTTGTTATTATCCTTGGTTAAAAAACAAAAGAGAGAAAATATTATACCCTCCAACCTCAGGGGCACTACAAAAAGCTATCATGGTTTTAAAGAGAGGGTCTAATGGATAGAAGGACACCTAAGACATCATTTTTGAAGATGGTTAGGGGGCCTGAATAGTAGTTACCCCAATATCATACTATTCTTCTAAGGATGGTCTTACAAATAACTGTGACTATAAAAAAGAGTATCAATAATTAGCCAACCTCAAACAAGCATCACTAGCTCAGAAAGGCTCCATTCTGCCCCTGCTACTCTCCTAGAACTCAGTAAAATATATTCATCCTTTTTTAAAAAATATGAATAGATACAGAACATACTCAAAACTATGTAGTAAGTTACAGAAATAACTAAAGTTCAGCTTTACTAAAGCTCCACCTAACCAGCCCTACCACATTATTAGGCACCAAAAGTATGCAGATAGACTGCTCAGCATGCTACACTGGCAGGAGAGCGCTGCTCTAAATACCACCATGGAGCTGCTTCTATGGGCAGCATTATTTTTACCACCTCTTTATTTCCAAGTTTTCATGCTTTTATAGGAGCAAATTGTTCAAACTTCACACTCAGTACTCCAAGGTGAAAAGTATTCCTCTCCTCCAGATCACTTAACTTTAATAGAAAACAAAATATTCTCCAACTCTAATTCAACCATGCCTGCTGGATGTAATGGATAGGTTTGTCCCCCTTGGGCAATCTTTAAACCTCAGTCTCTAGGAGAATTAAGTAATATTAGGGGATTGAAATGAAATAAAATTCTAAGTCCACTGTGACGTGACATTCACAGGAAGATGGTAGATTATCCACCCAGTCCTCGAACACTTATAAATACAATATATAGCATATGTTCACAAAACAATTCTTGGAACTAAAACACAATGGGCACTCAGCAAATATTTTATATCACCAACACCTGCTCAAATCCTCTTTGAACTTTATTTCTAAATGTCACCGTTTTTTATTGAATCAACGGAAATTTTAAAGAAGAAACAGAATAAACATCCAGAGAAGATCAAGGGAGTTAGAAAAATCTTTATAGAAAGCCTCATTGAGTGTTACATGAGCCAGGATGCTGTCAGTCTCCCTGAAAGGGGTGGTGGAGTAATCTGTCACTCTACAACTTCAATCTCAGTATACCTAAAAGACTAAAAAGGGCTCTGCACAGAAAGAGAAAGAATAGTCTTAAGATTTTTCTTAATATTATAAACAAAGGAATTGTGAATCAAATACTAAGCACTGCAAATAAATTCATTTTAAATCACAGGCTTGGAGTTGGAGTTAATTTAGTAAACTAGTTCAACCCTATTATTCAGGAAACTGTTTAGAACACTCATTTGAACACTAAGTGGGAGTGAGTTCTCCAGTTTGGAAGGCAGTCAATGAAAACGAAGGTTTTAATTTATTTTAAACTGAATTCTGTCTCCCTCTGTAACTTCAACATGTTGGCCAAAGTTCTGAGGCCTGAAATAATGAAGAACTAATTTAGGTAAACTAATCAACTCTATATTATCTGTTAACATATGTTATCAGACTCAATTTAAAAAGAACTACTTGATTTAAAATAAGAAATCTTTACCTAAAAATCTCTCCATTCTGGATTTCAATAAAGGAGAATTCAATTCGTAGACTGGGTAAGGAACAAGTAGATAATATATAAAAAATAGGTCATGCTGGGTGGGAATAGTGGAGAAATTGGAGAATGGCCAACGAGAAAAGCCCATTACTCATCCTGGAAAAACTGTTGACATGAGAAAATGTGGGTCCAATGTTGCTAGATTTGCAACTTTCCCAAGAGAAGGCCAAAATTCAGAATTTTTATGTGAACTACCCCAATTTTTTAAGTTGGTAACTAATTCAATTTTTAAAATATTGTATAGGCCAAACAAAACAGCTTTGTGGACCGGACTCAGCTGAGCCCACCAGTTGGCAATTTCAAAATGATGGTATTCAAAAGTTTTACTTAAAGAGAAGATATTTACAGTTACTATTCTAAACACAAGTACATACAAAGTGAAAGAGTAACATATTGTAAACATTATTTTATACTTGAAAAAAACTGGTTGCAACAGTCTCAGGTTTAAAAGCCCTCAAATTTTAGAGTGTCCACTGATGCAACAGCTGCCTTTACATAAATATAAGATTCATACAGCAAATTAACTCCTTAAAGAAGGTATCCTTAGTTATCCGTGTCCAACAAACTTATACATTCAATTTTGTTTTAAACTGCAAATTCAAAGAATAAATCTCTAGCTAGGCAAGTTCAACTAGCTGGCAGCACAAATGGCTTTAACAACCAGCCTGACTTTTGCTGTTTTCTGACTTTAGCTGACGGATGCTAGAGAATCTTTCACTTCTCTTGTATTGTTATCTTCTACTGTTTTCCTAATTCATGAGCAAGCATGGTCAACTGTCAATGAAAGAATCATATATTAGATAATGGGTATATACATTATATGATCAAATTTTATTTTCAGGACTAACGTTAAAAATTGAAATTAGGGGGCTTCCCTGGTGGCGCAGTGGTTGAGAGTCCGCCTGCTGATGCAGGGGACACGGGTTTGTGCCCCGGTCCGGGAAGATCCCACATGCCACGGAGCAGCTGGGCCCATGAGCCATGACCGCTGGGCCTGCGCATCTGGAGCCTGTGCTCCACAACAGGAGAGGCCACAACAGTGAGAGGCCCACGTACCGCAAAAAAAAAAAAAAAAAAAAATTGAAATTAGGAAGATTAATTCTCTCTTTGGTAGCCAATTTAAATAAATAGCTTCCATAAAGATCTATTAAAATAAATTAGATTTCACTTAATTCTTCTTGACCAAAAAAAAAGCCATTATAGGCATATTACTATAAAGATGCTCAGAACCATTCACGTTTTTATATATCTGTTTTTTACATCCAAAGCATGCTGCTTCTGGACTCTATACCAAACATACAAAAACAAAGAAGACCAAATTGAATGTGAAATAACAAAGGATTTATATCAAATACAAGTAACCATTCCAATAAACTTACAGTCAGAGAGAGTAGAGGAGACACAATAACCAGATGTTTAATTTAAATCATTGATAGAAATAGTCAGTGCCCTCTTTTCATAAACCACTTGGATTTGATTTGTATTCAAAAGCAATGGTAAATGTCAAATGACTACTAAGACCATCCTTCTGAATACAAGAAAATATCACGCTGTTTAACTCTCTAAACACAAAAAGTCCTTTTAGAAAACAAAGATAAAGAACAGAATGTCTTAGTCACACAGATCAATTCAAGAACCACAGAATGCTAAAAGGTTTCATGAGCTTAACAGTAAAGACCTTCAATTACTAAATATTTTAAAATTTTGAGCTTCAAAAAAAGTTTATTGATAAAATCTTTTAAAAGCCAGAATAAATCTTATATCTAAAGATCTGGGAACAGTATCAAAGTGTATCTTCATGTGAGGAATCCTTTATTAAAGCTAGCAGCATTAAACATAGATCCTTTTCACAGGTATTAAGTTTAAAATAGTATCTAAAAGTTCTATTGTAACTTTATTATGAAAGAAAATAATGAGATTAGTCTAAAAAAACTAAGAATGTTACATATAAATGTCAATTGTGCGCGAACCTAGATATGAAATGGAAATTGACTCATTAGCCATTTGCTTTTTCTTGTTTGTCCCCATCCAGTTTTTACTGCAGCAAAGATGGAAAACACATACAACTGGAAAAGCCAAAGAAAAGTCAAACAAATGGGCTAAATTTAATAGGAATAGTATGACCTTCCGCTGACAAAAGGTGTTGAAAGGATTAAATGAGAACACATGTAAAGTGCCTATCAATTACCTGGGTAATAAAGGTTACCTTCCTCCCCTCTATCCTTACAAGGCTCACTATTATCTCACTCATTAAGTCTTATGTCACCTAAAGAGAAAACCTTCTGAGAGCAGCAGGGACTCAGTGCTCCACAGTCTGAGACACAGCACCAAGTATTTAGTAGGGGGTTAATAAATGCCTCCTGATTTACTAGAGGATACTAATAATGAACAAATGTAAAACAGATGCTAACTGATAGGCTAAATGCATTAGTGCATTCCAGTGTCCTCTATATGAAAGGTTACTAACCCATCTCGGCTAAGTGCTGAAATTATAATTAAGTCTGATGGGAAGTCCTAGATTTATACCAATATAATTGCAAATATTACTTAGCTTAGTGATAGAGTATGGCAAGAACAATGAGCTGAGTAATTTAGATGATACTACAAAGTGGGTTTTAATGTTTGGAACTCCTATTACAGTACACAGGATAAGTGCAAGCAGTGTAATTAAAACCTAAGAGTCTGATCTTTAAAACTCTACCGCTCAGCCTCATTAAAATGCATGTTTTCTCAATTAATCCAAACTTTTCCATTAAAAACATAAAAATACACTTTCATTCCTTGCAAATAAATCTCTACAGTACAGGTATTTAGGATCAAATATCAAATAACCATTATAATTAGGAAAAAAATGACTGAAATAGCAAGAGATTTGAGTAGATGGAACCTAAGAAAGGGAAGGTGAGGGCTGCCCACTTTTTCATTTGTAAATACCCAGTTATGGCTAAATAAGCATTTGAAGAGCTAAAAGGTGAGAAATCTCTGAATATTTTTGTGTAAATAATACAAACCTAAGCAAAATGTTTACCAAGCAGATAGCCCTTATAATCATATATGGACTGCATCTAATTTACCTCTGTAGGCTCCAAGTAGAGTCTTCTATGCATGGACATAGAAAACTGTTGTGCAATGAAAGGCAATCATTTTCATAACCATATTGTGGCACAAATAGTTTTCACCTTTCAACCTGAAGCATTACCACGAAGTTTACCTCAATATTAAGCTAATGCTAAACACCTAAACCACAGGATGATGTTTTTCATGTACTTTATTTTATTAGTTATTATGAAAAACACTTAAAAGATTATTTTTAAGTTGCCACATAATTGGCTATGTAGGCAAATGTTGATTATAGAGAATAATTTAATTTTTAAAGTTTTCATCAATTTCCTTTAGATTTTGATCCACCTCACATAGTGACTGTTACTCAAAAACAATAAACACCTTTTATAAATGATGACCATGGGCCAATTCTGGATTAGTAAATTTTTCAAGAAAAATTTTACTAAGAAAGAGCTAAGTCAAAAGCTATCACATAATTTAAAGAGCAATGCAGGGTAATTTATAAAAATGTCACTAGAATTTACCATACTTGGGGAAAATGTAGTCTACAGGATTTTATTGTTAAAAGGATAAAAGGAAATTAAAAGTGAAAGGGGGAGGTGTATTGAATTTAAAGCATTATCTGACACAAACTTAATAAACCTCTGCTCTAATTTGTGAAAAATATTTAAATCTAAATAGGTTCTAATTATAGCTGAAATAGTGCTTTCTATTTTGAAAGCAAAATATTTTTGGTGGCCTAACATTTTTTAAAAATTTATTCTTGAAAAGTTACTGGGCAAGAATCTTATCTCACGCTTATATTTAAGAACCTATCTAAACTAATCAGCAGTAGTAGAGTAGTGCTAACTCTGCAGCTGTTTTCATTATAAAGTTTATTTTCAAGGGTTCTTGCATATTTTTTATTTCCTTCATTAAATATTTCAGAAAAAACTGGCTTATCATTGTTTGTTTTAAAAACTACCCATTTTACACATTTTTACACTATATATTAAACTGTCCATCACATGACTTCCATTTTCAAAACATTCTATTTATACAGAAAACAAAATGTCATCCTTGAGAAAGGATCTGAATGCATAATGCTTGAAACAGTTTCTCAGAACCATTTTCCTTGATAAGTGAAAAGTAAAATTAACACAAAAGTTGCAAAAATATTAAAGTGACAAACAATATGTCTTGGATGGGTGACAGAGAAAATTCAATAGACTTCTATTATTATAACTGTTCAGGCAAACATTTGAGTCTTAGCACATAAAAACCTTGTTGCAAATATAAACAATGGATGGGTTAAAAGTATACTTCTAAATGGTTTTCAAAACTTAAACATATCTATTTTAAAAGTCATGGCTTTATCACATTTTCCTTAAAGTAGACATGCCTTATTATAATGATAATCAGTACTTGGTACGTAGAGCACGTGTTTCCCTATGGAAAAGTATTTTTAAGATGTTACAATGGTTACCTGTCATTTATGATCCAGTTCAGGCAGAGATTGAGAGAGCTTAGATTTTTGCACCTCTTGACAATTTCCATCACGGTTTCATTATCCAGTTCAGTGATATGACGTAGGTCCAAGCTGGAAAGGTTTCTTAGCTAATGAGATAAATAAAATGAAAGATGAGAAATATAAATACTACATTCATCCTCAAAAACTATAAATATAGTTTATTATAGAGTATCACTGTACAACAGACAACAGTCTAGAATCATTTGATTAAACTAAATGGTTACATAATATTTTAATACTAAATTAGAAATGAGGGCAGAAATCTATGATGAACAAATGAATGGCAAAAAACATTAAAATCAAACAGATTTATTGAGGCATCATAAAAATCAAAAATGTTAGCAATCTAATAGGTGGGAAAGCTGTTAAATCTCTCACATTAATTACCCACAATTTGATAGGCTTATTTTCTTTAACATTGTTCCATTTCAGATATTTATCTTCGTGATTATAATGCCACTTTTGTATAGGTTTTCTCTCTTTTTTTTTAAAGATAAAATATGAGTAAGTGGTTAATTCAGAGATATCTTGGTGATACTTTATCAATGTACTCCAAATTGCAGTATTATGGGTTGTATGTTCCACTATGTGAAAAGCAATATAAAACATTGTTTAAGAAGTAAAGATTTTCTCCATGTACCACCTTCCCTATTTGTTCACTTTCTCTACTCCTTTCTTGATGTTTCCTGTCTTCCCCTGATGTTGCCTCCAAGGAAAATTAATAATATCATTTACACAAAGATGGTAGCATCTTAATTATCCTCTTCAAATAAACTGTATCTCAAATAAGCTATTTTTGCCTAATAACATGCAAAGAATTAATTTGGAAGCATGTGGTAGGCCAAATAACACCCCTCCCAAGGATATCTATGCCCTAATATGCTACCTCATATGGCAAAAGAGACTTTGCAGATGTGATTAAAGTTACGGATTTTGAGATGAGGAGACTGCCCAGGGTAGGCCCAATCTAGTCACGTGAGTCCTTGTAAGCAGAGAACCTCTCCCAGCTAAAGTCAGAGAGATGCGAAGGAGGAAGATGCAGGGGACATTTGAACTGTGAAAGGGATTCAACCTGCCTTTACTGGCTTTGTGTCTGGAGGAAGAGGGCCAGGAGCCAAGGAATGTGGGCAACTTGTAGAGCTGACAGCCAGTAAGAAATCTGGACTTCAGACCTACAACCTTAGGGAACTGAATTTCCTCAAAAACCTGACAGAGCAAGAAAACAGATTCTCCTCTCGATCTTCCAGAAAAGAGTACAAGGTGGATGATTTTAGTCTGATGAAACCTGTGGTGATCTTCTAATAAACTATGAGATAACAAATTTGTGCTGTTTTAAGCTGCTAAGTGTGCGGTAATTTGTTACAGCAATAGAAATCTAGTACATGGCCTTTCCAGCACCGTCAGGGAGCCCTCCAGGACATGGCAGTCTTCTCTAGGCCACCCTCAAGTCCTGCTGTAGCGGAAGGAGGTAATTCCTGCACGAAGCTGACTTGCAGGCGTAACTCAGAGCAGTGAGTCAGGCGAGCTTCGACCCCAAGAGAAGAGAAGACACTGGTATTGCCGCTGCTGTAGGACAAAAGGGAAAGAAACACTCTAAAGCACCACCATCCCAGAGAACTTTCTGCAATGATGGAAGTGTTCTCTAATTCTGCTGTCGAATATGGTAACCACTAGCCACATGTGGCTACTGAGCACTTGAGACGCGACTAGCGTGAGGAAGGACCTGAATTTTTTTTTTTTTTTTTTTTTTTTTGCGGTACGTGGGCCTCTCACTGTTGTGGCCCCTCCCGTTGCGGAGCACAGGCTCCGGACGCGCAGGTTCAGCGGCCATGGCTCACAGGCCCAGCCGCTCCACGGCATGTGGGATCTTCCTGGACCGGGCAACGAACCCACGTCCCCTGCATTGGCAGGCGGACTCTCAATCACTGCGCCACCAGGGAAGCCCAACCTGAATTTTTTTTATCTTATTTAATGTTGTTTAGTTTACATTTACTTTTTGTATCTGTGGCCAGTGGCTACAGTGTTGGACAGAGCAGCTGTGGAGAACTGGGTCTGCCAGGCAGCACGCACACCCTCCTCCCCACCTCAGCTTACAGAGAGGCTTCATGCAGAGTCTCTGCCCACTGCTCTGATGCATGCTGCAGGGCTATGGAGAGAAACAGGGATGGCTAAGAGGGTGAAATGCGAAAGGGTCCACAACAGTAGGGAACGCTTTCTAGTTGAGACAGCAAGCCTCTGTCACTAAGGCTGAATTCTGAGCCTTCAGCATGAGATTCAGGAAAACCTCTCTGCAATTAGCCTCTCAGGTCAGATGTTCCAAAAAGTTGTCGTCCAGTGTGGGACTCAGGACAACACGAGAGAACGGAGGCAGGACCAGGAAAGAAGAAATGGGTTGGACAAAGTTCTTCCTCAAGTTACCATGGACTGAGGCTTTACCAACATCAGAACATGGTTGGCACTTGGCAACCAAAGCCTAACAAAAGGGAACAGACTCACCTTCGTTAAACAAACAAAACAAGAAACACTAAACAAACAAACAAAACGACAGACTGCTCTGGCTGTCTCAGCAGCTCCATACAGTTGACCAGTCAGAACCTGGGCTGACTCGCTGCTTCCCCTTCCTCAAGGGTCTCCTCACTCCACTGTCTGAGAGCTACAGCCAACACCACGCCCAGAGCCCATAGGTGGGCTGCCTGGGCTCTAGCTTTATACCCCAAACATGGCACCTGATTCCTATCCTTTACCTCTCTACCTACCACAAATAAGGTAGGCTGGTATTAAACAAAACCACAAAAATGTTTTGAAGTACCTAAAGGAACAATAACCAAAAGCCTATATAAAGTACAAACCAGATAGCAAAATAAGTTTCTAATAATCTTTCAGACATCATTAAAGTCATTTAAAGAATCAAAGGGCTGATGCACATGCTCCTTGCTATGCTTTCTTCCCTCCCAACTCCTGACGTGTCTCCATGCAGTGATGGAAACAGAAATCATCCAGAATAACAGCTAGGCTTAGAGCAAAGTACAAGGTACCCATGTCTTTTATGAAAGAGTAGGAGACACAAGGAGTACAGAGAAGACTGCAATAAAACAGGAGAGACAATGGTAATGCCAAATGGAACAAGTCTCAAAGTCTCGATATTTTGTTAGTTATATTTGTTGTTGTTATTTTTCACAACTGTTGGAAGAGTAATGGTCTGGAAGCAGCCGTGGAGAGCAAAGAGGATCCTGCCTCCACTTTCTGACCCTGAGAAACACGGTGAGAAAATAAACAGGTATGGTAGGTAAAATTCTAAAATGACCCCAAGGACCCATGCCCTAACATAATCCCTGACCTTGAGTGTGGGCAGGACCTTATAAGGAAAAGTAAAAGGATTTTGCAGCTATAATTAAGATCCCTGACCAACTAAACACTGAATTAATCAAAAGACAGTATCCTGGATGGGCCTGGCCTAATCAGTTGAGCTCTGACAGAGGGTCTAGAGGTCAGAGAGATTCTCCTGCTGGCCTCGGAGAAGTGAGCAACCACGTTTTGAGAGGGACTGTGAAAGGCCCTGTGAGAAGACCACATGGCTAATACCCTCAAGAGGCCTCTAGGAGCTGAGAGCAGTCCCTGGCTGACAGCTAGAAAGAAAATGCGGACCTCAGTCCTATAACTACAAGGAACTGAATTTCTCCAACAACTACCTGAGCTTGTAAGAGGATCTAAACTCTAGAAAGAGATGCAACCCCAACTGACACCTTGATTGTGACCTTGTGAGACCCTGGAAAAACCAAGTTGCAGCATCTGGACTTCTGACCCATGGATATAGTAAGATGATAAATATATGTGGTTTTAAGATGCTAAGTCTAGGGTAATTTGTTGTACAGCAATAGAAAATCAATACAGAAGGGCTATAGGGGACTCTGTACACTTGAAAAGAAGTCAGGTTTCTCTTAAGACAAGGGGAATATCCTTAGCCACTTTAAACTCTGAGGCTCACTGCCCTTCTTTAGATACTTATGTTCACAAAAGCTTAGAAGGAGATGCTTGCTCCATTCAGCCTTCTCTCTAGGTGTATCTTCAGTGGCCAAGAAAACAGTTCCTGGGAAGACAAGCAACTCTGATGTGGTCACTCTTATTAGCTCCAATTGGGGAACTAAATTTCTCAAACCAGTCTTCAATCATGGAAAGATGACTTTAATGGAAATCCTTTATGAAAATGTTTGCATAGCTCCTGGCTTTCAATTCATATTCTGAGAACAGTCACATATTTCCTAAACACATCTTAATACCACAAGGTAACTGTATTTTCACTTTCACTAAACTTTTATTTTTCACAAGATTTTGCATTGGAGCTAAACTAGTAGCTAAAATGGTTTCACTGGTCAAGTTTTCTTATTCTTGATTAAGCAAAGACAAACTTATACATGTCAAGGATCAGAATCACTGTTAAATTTGATATCCCTCTTAATGTTCCCCTCAGTAATGTACCCCATATTTCTATTTTCTATATAAAAATCACCATTTCTTATGACTATAAATGGAGTATAACCTATACAAATTTTGAATCAGTCTTGTACACCATAAACTAATATAATATTGCCAACTATACCTCAATTAAAAAAATCACCATTTTCTAAAGTCTCATTACTTTTATAGTTAGCTTTCTTTACAGGGTATTTTTGATCCCAACACCCCCAAAATTTTCATCACTACTGTTCTGGGAACACGTAAAGAATGAAGTAGCCTCTGTGAGTTGCAGGTACTGGGTGGCTTGCTGAGCTCATGTCCTGACAGCAGCCTCATGTCTATACCACAGCCAAATCAGAAATACATGAAATGGACGCACAGAGCTGCTAGAAAATATTTTGAAGCATGACTATTAAACCTATGAACGTTAAGGCTGAATTTTGCTACGTGTAACCATACACATATGTGAACTGTTATTAAATATAGCCACGTATAATACACATACAACATCACTTTATTTTCCCAATTATACTGTATTATACTCACTACAAAGATGACAATCATAAAAATTCTATCCAGTCACATAAATATCTCCTACACATGCATATTCTGGGGTCTAGCATAGCTTCTGGCACAAAGTTTCTATGTGAATTATGACTTTATCTCTTGGCTTCCTTCACTGTAAAATACCTTATCACAACACTGTGAATGTACTTAACACCACTGAACTGTACACTTAAAAATGGTTAAAAAGGTAAACTTTTGTTATGTACATTTTACCACAATAAAAAAAAAATTACTTCTTCGACCAGGACCCAGTGGGAGGATACAATAAAGTTCTGTAGGAAAGAAAACTTTATATTTGTGCCAGATCGGTCCCCTCACATTAGGGAAGGTAACTGAGGACCAAAGAGGTTTGAATAACTTATTAAAGTGCCGATAATAGGCAGAGAGTCGATGGCAAATCTAAACTATTTTTCAGACTTAGGAAAACCCAAAGATATCTTCAAGAACTAATGGAATAGCAAGAAGTAACAATTCCAGAAACTATCTACATGTGATAAAATTCTAATTCTAGTTCACTGTCTCCTGAGCTTTCAGAAATCCTACATCCATGCCCATTCATCAGTTCAAGGTGGGTCAGATGATGACACTGGGCCACTTGTGGCTGATACTGCCCTGTATTTATTGTCCATAAATGGAGCATTCTTTCTCTTCCAATGGAGCACAGATTCAAACATGAGGAAACAGGTTTACTTTGGCTCTCACATGCCAGCTTTCTATTGAGATCTTGAAGAGTGTTTTGCCCTTGGATTCAATTAAGGCTCATTTTTCATGAGCTGACAGTCACTGACTATGCTTGTGTCACCTTCCCTATGACCACACTGACCAGTTCAACTTGAAATATGAAAGAATCCAAAGGCAGTTCCAGGAGGCTAATTCCTGGTAGCCGGCATCATTATACGACGCATACGGAGCACCTCTACGGGATGTGGCATTTTTATTCAGAACCCCACAAACAGCTCTGTCAAATTCATCATATTCCTTCCCTTGCTGTGGGAATTTCATAATAGTGCCCTCTAGCATTTCATAAAAAGCTACCTAAAATAATCCTTCATAAACAAATAATTACATTTAGGAAACTGACATTTTAATTAAACTTACTTTCCCTTACAAATTCACTGGTAGTCTTGGGTTAACACAA
The DNA here is from genome assembly GCF_025265405.1 of Mesoplodon densirostris. NCBI lineage: Eukaryota > Metazoa > Chordata > Mammalia > Artiodactyla > Ziphiidae > Mesoplodon > Mesoplodon densirostris. Next base: position 90,080,834 of record NC_082663.1, read on the forward strand.
ATCACAGAGGATTTGAATAAGCAAAGCCATACCACCAGGATCTTTTAAATGCTTCATTCCAATTTTTAAACAGCTTAGTAAGATATTTTAAAAGAAACTCAAGTCAGAATGTAGAATGCAGGTAATCAACTTTCAGTTTAATATTGCCTTTATTGCGAAAAAATATTACTTATAGCCAATTCAGGTTAAAGGCTAAAATTAGTCAATGAATGTATGGCTGTGGAGGTACTTAAGAATAAAATGAGACACTAAAATGTTACCTAGGAAACACAGACTTGGAGGATTATAAAAAGACCTCAAATAGCTTCTAAATTTTGTTAAGACTCTGGAAAAGTAAAAAATGAAACAAAATCCTCAATTGTGCAGGTTGACTAAAGGGGATGAAGCAGCATAAGACGATTCACAGTACCTTGGCAAAGGCAGCAGGGATGTTCCACTGTTTCAGACTAACAAGGATAATTTACGTGAAGCCAGTTGGAGGTGATAATTTTTGAAAAGAATAACAACTTCTGTATAGGGCTTCCCTGGTGGCGCAGTGGTTGAGAGTCCGCCTGCCGGTGCAGGGGACACGGGTTTGTGCCCTGGACCGGGAGGATCCCACATGCCGCGGAGCAGCTGGGCCCGTGAGCCGTGGCCGCTGAGCCTGCACGTCCGGAGCCTGTGCTCCGCAACGGGAGAGGCCACAACAGTGAGAGGCCCACGTACCGCAAAAAAAACAAAACAAAAAAACCAAACTTCTGTATAGTTAAATATGTTCAAATGTCAACCAGTACCTAAATTACTTCTTGCCAGCCCTGTGGATGTTGGCTTCATTGGGACTGAGTTTCAAAGCAATCGATTGTAATCTTTTTTTTTTTTTTTTTTTTTTTTTTTGCGGTACGCGGGCCTCTCACTGTTGTGGCCTCTCCCATTGCGGAGCACAGGCTCCGGACGCGCAGGTTCAGCAGCCATGGCCCACAGGCCCAGCCGCTCCGTGGCATGTGGGATCTTCCCGGACCGGGACACGAACCCGTGTCCCCTGAATCGGCAGGCGGACTCCCAACCACTGTGCCACCAGGGAAGCCCTCGGTTGTAATCTTTAGAGAGCAAAGTCAAGGCTTAAGACAGGCTGCTGGGGCCGTAGATCAGCAACACACACTCACCTGCCAATCACCTGACAGGCTGCCAAGATGGGGATCACGGGAGAGACCAAAAGCACAGGGAGACAGAGGGGTCAGAGAAAGGCATTTATAAGAAAGTGGGGAGAGCCACCTATTAAGGACAGCGAGGGAGATACAAGGAGAAAGGGAGGGGGCTATAGTATGGGTTGTGCATGGCAAGACTAAAAATAATAGTAAAGAAACTGAGACTGCTGGGAATGGAAAGGGGCAGAGAGGGAATTTCTGTCCCTGAGCACAGGAAGGCTTCCGCACCTCGACAGGTTCTGTTATCTACATTTAGAGAAGGATTTGGCTGGACAAAGGAGAGTGAGGGGCATCCCTTCTGCTCATCAACTAGGCTGAACCTCAGTTTGGTTAAGGCTGGTACTCGAGTATGGAGAGAGTAATAAAAGCTAGATAAGTCACATTTAGGACATCAGGCAAATCCTTCCCAGCACCTCACAGAACTGAGACACTCAGGGTATAACTGAAAGCTTTTAAATAGCCTGAGAGCCTGGCAGAGACAATAAAAATTTCTAATTCTATCCATGAAAATAGGACTTCCAGGGTCTGGAATGCTTATCATATCCACAATAGCTACCACGTTAATTCTCTGGCTCCTTCTTTATGTGTTCCTTCCAACCACTGTCTTCTTAATCACAACGGGCTGCTGTCTCTTTGCTTTATTTCCAAATCCAAGGCCTGGTTGGTTCTGCCATTCTCCTACTGGATCTGACATCTTTCACCATTTTATTCATGCTCTGTTTTGCTTTCTAGGACATTTTACTCACTGCTTCTCTTCAGAGCTATCCCTTCTAACTCCTTCTTGCCACATAACCAGTCAGATAAATATTCCTTAAATAACTCTGATCATATCTCCCACCTTCTCTGAAACCTTCAGGAAAACAAAAACATTTCAACTGCAGAAAGGAATCCCAGAGCTTGCGTATCAAGGCCGTTCACTCTCCATACCCACTATTCCCTGACATCTTAAGTTAAAATAGCTCAAATCTCTTTCTCCAAGTTTTGAGAAGTTATTCTCACTGTGCTCAGAGACCTGTATTCATTATTTAAAACTGAGCTCACTTCCTGATTACTTCAGAGAGAGGAAAAATTAGTGAGTCTTAAAATATAATATACCTGCCTTAATACAAATTGCTAACTAGGCAGCCCACAACAGAACTATGCCTTTTAGACAGAAATCGTCAATTGGCAACAGCTGCCAAGGGACCAGGGGAACAAACTTTCCTTCCTGCTACAGCTACTTGGGAGTCCCCTCTTTGTTTTCTCCATCTACTCACTTTCCCTTTCCCCTTCCCTTCCTCCTCCCCCACCAGCTCTCCCTGCGCTGTGCTGCTCAGGACCAAGCTCTCATGGCAAATATTTGACATCCAATCCTAATGCTTGAGCTGGTCCAAATCTGCATCTCTGGTGCAGTAGTTGTGGTACACTTTCATTCATTCATTCATACTTATTTACATGTTCCTGAGCACGTGGCTCTAACCTTGGCTGCACATTAGGATCATATGGGGAAACTTTTAAAAAAACACTAATGACCAGGTCCCATCCTTAGAGGTTCTGATTTAACTGGCTTGGGGTAAGGCTAACCATTCTTATTTCTGAAAAAGATACCCAGCTGATCCCAGCCTGGACAAGGAACCACTTCCCTAGTGCAGAGCAATTGATACTTAAATCCAGGTACTGAAAGTGTAAAAATAATTTAAAAAGCTCAGCCTCTTCAATCACTCAAAAAAGAACATAGAAGACTATTATTCATATAGTCAGTAACTATTTATTGGGTATCCATTATGTACCAGAAAATATTCCAGCTGCTAAAAATATAGCAGTGAACAAAACGGACAAAAAAATCCCTGTCCATAGGGTACTTATATTTCTAGTTGGAAGGGGGCAGTAGAAACAATAAGTAAACAACTTATATAGTATGTTAAAAGGTGTTAAGTACTATAGAGAAAAAAATAAAGCAAGGCAAGGCAGATGGAAACCAGCGGGGGGAAGAAAGATGGAGTGTAATTTTAAATAAGCAGTCAAGAATATCTCATTGAAAAGATATATGGGCACAACTTTGAAGGAGGTGAGGGAGCAAACAGAACCATGCTGATGCCTGGGACAAGAATAAGTGCAAAGGCCCTGAGATGGGAACTGGTCTAGCGTTTTGGAGGATTAGTAAGGAGCCAGAGGTTCTGGAGCAGAGTGAATAGAAGGAAAACTAATTAGAGACATGGCCAAAGAGAGGAGCAAAGAAGGGAAGACTTATGAGTCCTTGTAGGCCAAAGTAAGGATTTTAGCTTCTGCTCTAAGGAATGTGGGAATTTGGTGGGTTTTAAGCAGGTATGTGACAGGATCTAAGTTACATTTTTAAATGATTATTCTAGCTTCTGTGTGAGTCTAGCTAGACTAGGAGCAATGGTAGAAGCAGAGAAGCTGTAATGAATTAATCTAGTCAAGCAACATCAGTGACCTGGGCCACAGTGACAGCAGCTGGAGGTAGTATAACGTGATCAGATTCTGGATATATTTGAAATTAGAATCAACAGAATTTTTTTTTTTTTTTTTTTTGCGGTACGCGGGCCTCTCACTGTTGCGGCCTCTCCCGTTGCAGAGCACAGGTTCTGGACGCGCAGGCTCAGCAGCCATGGCTCACGGGCCCAGTCGCTCCACGGCATGTAGGATCCTCCCGAACCAGGGCACGAACCCGCGTCCCCCGCATTGGCAGGCGGACTCTCAACCATTGCACCACCAGGGAAGCCCTAACAGAATTTTTTGACAAATTAGTTATGGAGCACAAGAGAAAAATAAGAATCAGGGATAATTCCAAGGTTTTTGGTTTGAGCAACTGGAAGGTATTACTGCAATTAACTAAGATGCTTTGGGGACAGGTAGGGAGAGACTTTGCTTTTGAATATACTATATCTGAGATGCCTGTTAGATATCCAAGGAGAGATGTCAAATAAATGTGGGCCTCATCAGCACATAGGTAGCACTTACACTTCTGAATTTAATATATAAAAGTATTAATTATATATAAATGTGCTAAATTCATTAGGTTAGCTAGGTACAATCATACTAGCCTTTCAATTTATAGTGATTAAAAAAATTATTAATTAATTGATTAAACTACTTTGTGGGCATACATACCCAGAGTAATAAAAAATAATACATAGTGGACTAGCATGATTCTAAAAAAAAAAGCATTAGCAGCAATATTGTCCCAAGCCACCTGGAGCAGTTACAAGGCTGGCTTCATTTACTGTCAAAGCATAATTCAGCCTTCACACCTCCAGTACACATCCTCTGTAAAACCTCCCAGGATGCCCACCGTCAGATTAAGAGACTCTGCCCTCTGTACACCCACTGATGTTGCTCATTCTCCCACCACGGCCTTAAACACACTGCTTTATAATTTAGTCTAAGTAAGTATATGTTTCTCCCACTAGAGTCTAAGGCAAGCTAATGCAGGTCAGTGACCATGTCTTATTCACTTTTGTGTCACCAGTGCTTCACACAGTACTAGGTGCATCAAACGAAATTATTAAATGCTGATTGCTGAATGAGTAAGTTTGAAATCATGACCAAAACATTAAAAATAATTTCATGTACCTAGGTTTCCGTAAACCAGGTCTCCGTTCTTTTAACTATATCGAATGCAGGATCTGCAGCTCTGAAGCTACATGTTTCTAAAAGTGATATATTTGAACATAAACCTCACTAATACAGAAGCATTAAATAATAAAAAACAACATTCTGGGCCTCCCTGGTGGCGCAGTGGTTGAGAGTCCGCCTGCCGATGCAGGGGATACGGGTTCGTGCCCCGGTCTGGGAGGATCCCATATGCCGCGGAGCGGCTGGGCCCGTGAGCCATGGCCGCTGGGCCTGCGCGTCCGGAGCCTGTGCTCCGCAACGGGAGAGGCCACAGCAGTGAGAGGCCCGCATACCGCAAAAAAAAAAGAAAAAAAAAAAAAAAAAAAAACCACAACATTCTCACTCTACACAGTTAAAGATCATTTTAGAACAAGAAGCATAATCCGTTCTCTATTTTCATGTTTGTTCTTAAAATGAAGAACATTTAGGGTTTCCCTGGTGGCGCAGTGGTTGAGAGTCTGCCTGCTGATGCAGGGGACACGGGTTTGTGCCCCAGTCCGGGAAGATCCCACATGCCGCGGAGCGGCTGGGCCCGTGAGCCATGGCCGCTGAGCCTGCGCTCCGTAACGGGAGAGGCCACAACAGTGAGAGGCCCGCGTACCACAAAAAAAAAAAAAAAAAAAAAGAAGAAGAACATTTAAACAGTCTCTGTAAGTTTTCAGAGTTTTGATGTGTGTGGCAGGAATTCTGAGTAGTTCACCAAAAATTTTAATCACTGTCTTCTGCTGCAGAAACGTGCATTTGTTAATTGGATTCCTGTTTTCTTCGTACACCAAATCAGAATGGATGCTCCGCTCCTCCTCTTCCACTCTGGCAGGCAGCGCAGTCTCTAATTGACTTTTTTCTAGGACTTCTTTCTACCAAATCCCTTTCTTTTCTCCATAGAAGATTGCTAGAGCTCATAACAGACTACAAACAGCACTTAAAGTTAGCAGCACTAAGCAGCCCTGTCACTTTTTTACCTAGCAGGAGCTAAGAAAAAGAATTTCTCCTCAGTTAAAAAATAAAACATTCATACTGTTTGACTTAAATAAGAAAAAAATCAAAGCTTAAATAAATTAAGGGTAAATTAAGTCAAATGTGAAGCAAGCAAGGAAAGATTACTTTGTCTAATTGGACTGGTTGTATACTTCTCTTTCATTTCCTCATACCAAATTCACAGATCTGTTTTTTTTAAAAACACAATTCATGGAATTTTGAACCCATTTCAGTCACCTGAATCCACTTATCACACTTCAATGTGTCAAAAATTTTGGAAATATATTCCAAATAAAAGTTTTACGACCTTATTTTTAAAAGTGGTAAAATAACTGAAATGCCATTAGCCCAAGACAAAAGCTTATCATATCTAAGCCAAGTGACCTGTACATTGACCTCTTGATATTATACTATTAAAGTCAAACAGCCAAATTATTCCATTCTTTATTTCTAAATGTATGAAACTGAAAAACAAAGAAATGACATTAATGATTTTTAATTAAAAATACTCTGGCATATATTGTCATTTTCCGGCATTCAAAAAATGTTACAGAAATGATATACTTACTCTCTAAAATGAAGTGCCTTTTATTTCTTTCTTTCTGGTTTAGAATATGGAACTGATTTCTTTCTTTCTGGTTTAGAATATTCACCTTCACATGGAAAATCTCTTGGGCTTTCACTCTCATTTCTGAGCCTTAGACTAAAGTCAAAGTTCAGAGTGAAAGAGGCCCAAAACTTAATTTCAGACATTAGTCTTGCTAATCTGTGACCAGGTACTGTTCACAGAGGAACAGCATGAGGTCCCTTCAGTAGGTACCTGCAGCTTCTCTCTGAGGCTTATTACCCCATAGGTCTGGAGCGCCCTGAGTCATTCAGGAAGAAAACAGCTAACCTAGGCATCCATTAGCTTTCTCTTCTCTCAATCTCCAAGCCATTTTTATGAGAAGAAACATTCCAAAATGTATATATAACTCTGCCCCCCTACCCTCCCTCCTGAGTGTCCAAATAAAGCCTCAAATACCCCTTCTAGTTGGAAGACAAGTCTGATATTAACAATCTAAAAAGGAATCAATCAGATCACCCTTACTAGTGAGAAAAAAAAAATCAGGATGCACGTTTGGAAAAAATACTATTTCTTCCACAGTCTTCATTTCTGGCATTATACTTGATATTATGTAAGTGCAACAATCACCTATAATAATAAAAGAATGAACACTTTCCAGGTGAGAAAAATCTTAGAAAACTCAAACTTTTTAAAGAGCATGTAAGGATTCATACTCAAAATCCAAATCAGGAACTCTACAAAACACTGAATCAGGTCCCATTTGTTTTACTTAGTTTTACCTTTGTCCTACAAAAGCAGTTCCAAGAAGCAACAGCATTTGGTTTACAATGTATTTAAATTTGGAACTGACAAATCACACTCAATGTTAAGAGCTGGAAGTAAATGATCTAAAATTCTAGGTTAATGACTATGCTATAGGCAGTATATCAGTTACCAAAAAGAAATGGCACTCAGAAAGAAGGTCTTTATGAAGTTTTCCTTGATTTTAAGTAACATAGAACATGAAACTACATTATTATTATAAAATGCAAATTTTTCAAAAATGAAGTGTAAAAATTATATAACTGATTTATATATTAAAGCACTACTTTCTGATACAAAGAACTAATTCTGTTCTCTCAACCAGTTTCTTCCATCTATGAGTTGAAAGCTTCAACTAATTGAAATGAAATTTTAAATAACAGTATCTAGTATACAGCTAACTTTAAATATCAAAATTTATGATTTACTTTAATATTATGTACTTTGGGTCACTTATACCTTCTCACATCAACAAAAAGCATGACCAAGATTTCTGAAAATTAAAAAATAAACAGAAGTACTGACACGATAGCATGTTACTTGTTGCGGAGCACAGGCTCCCGACACGCAGGCTCAGCGGCCATGGCTCACAGGCCCAGCCGCTCCACGGCATGTGGGATCTTCCCGGACCGGGGCATGAACCCGTGCCCCCTGCATCGGCAGGCGGACTCTCAACCACTGCACCACCAGGGAAGCCCAGCATGTTACTATTTAATTGTCAGTCAAAACCATCCAAGATATAACTTAAATTAACTGGTAACTAATAATCGATAACTCAAATAACTAGTTCACAGCAATTAACTTATTTAGTCAAATATTTTTCTTTACATTTGCCTCTGTGAATTGACATTATACATTATAGCACTGAGAAACATTTAAATTTTACTCTTTCTAGGGGCATGTATAAAACCTATTCTTTTATAATTAAGCACCTAGCCCTCTATCCTATTCTTGGGAATCACCACAGCCTTGTAGCTTCATTATTCCTAATTACCACATAGCTAGCTTCCTCTACCTCTCTAGTTATAGCTTTTCTAGATCCAAGACCAAAGTATGGCTAGAGAGTGTCTAAGGAATGGTCAAGTCTAATTTAAATGTTATATTATGTGCAATTCTCTGCTTTGTGCTTGACCCCCATTGTTACAAGACTCTCTAAGGGGAAATAAATATCAGTTCTATTCTCTTAGATATGGTCTCGCATAAGAAACCCTGAATGACACAAAAAGGAATATGTATTAGGATCTAACCAGGAAAACAGAAACCACCATAAGCATTTATTAAATTACACGAAGGGAATTTCATTAAGGAAAGTGGTTATTCTGATGAAGTAGAAGGTGAGAAGACAAACTGGAGAGACTAATGTAAGCCACAGATTTAGCAGCAGCAGGAGGCCACAAGCACCCTAAGGCTAGAGAAACAGAAAGAAGACTCAGTGTTCATGGCCACAGGCCTGGTCTTCCAATACAAGCTGGAGCTGCAGGAGGTCTGTCCAGGGCTGGAACCATGGAGATGAAGCTGTTGCCAGAAATGCTACCTGAGACAGACAGGGAGGTTGAGAAATACCGGACTGTCTCCTTCCCTTTGCCTTCCTGCCTCCCACTAAATGCAGCCTGCAGGGGGAAGCCCCCTATGATATATAAGAGCACGCTTAGAGAGAAGAAAGGATGTGAGGGCAAACAGACCTAGGACCAGCACAAAGCAAAAGGAAAGAAAGGGGAAGGGGGAGCCAGATTCCAAAATGAAAAGTAATCAATCTAATGAGAGTTCATTATCACAACCCAGAAAAAGGAATAACTGCCAGAGCATTCCCCACACCTTGTCTGAGAAACCCAGGGTGCTAATAAACTTTTTCTCTTTTGAGCTAGATGAAAGCTGTAAAAGTATCCTGAGCTGCTTTCTGCTTTCTCAGGCACAGGGGTATTGTTTCATTTTTAAAGATCAAAAATTGATAGCCAATTGCATGTTGAAAAGTACCTCTGATCAAACATAATAACCAAGCATTTCCACTAATGAATATAACACAGAAAGTTCTAGTGGGCACCTTTTTTCTTGGAAAAAAATGTTGATGGCCAATCATCCCACTGGGATACAATCAATTGAAAGGAAGTCTACAGTAGGGAAAGCAGCTATGTTCCTGATGGTTTTGTAAGTACACTGTGATCAACAGCTTTTGTGTATATACCTGTGATACCTCTGGGCTGGAGAGCAAACATATGAAGAGTTCAACTGTCTTTAGTCAATAGACGCTACTGGACTCTATTATTGGGCCAGTGTGCCAGGAGAAGAGGGAGCTCACAACCAAACTCTATTCTAAAAATTATTATGGAAAATAATGAGTAATATTATGTAGACCCAAATTCTGGTTAAATACTGAGGTTCCAAGATAAAATTTTAGAACACACCTCTGCTGTTACATAGATAACTTTTGACTAATAGAGAGTTACCATGGAAATGAATTCCCTGTTTTCAAGGAATGTGACTCCAATAAAGATGCAACATAATTTTTCTTCCCCTCAGTATTCAGGAGCCCCTTAGGCCATCGTTATAAACACTGCACAATGTTAAACAAAATTGTAAAGAAAAATCTGATTATTTGGATTCTCTATGATTAATGATTGGCACGGTGTGGGTATGTACTGTGTTTGTGTATAAATGAATATATAATATGTACATATGCAGGCATTTCCCTGTGGCTAACAGGACCTGCCCAGGGGCAGTGAAAACAGTGTTTAAATAAGACAGTTGAATTAGTTGATAATAAAACACCATTAAATATTTTATAAATGTTCAAAACTATTACGTGAATATAACTGTCAATGTTTTAATCAATTAAATATGTTTTCAAATTAATTGGACTCTGTAATTCTCAGTAAATGTTTATTTTAAATTAATAAATGAAAACTGAATCACTTTGCTGTACACCTGAAACTAACACATTGTAAATTAACTTTACTTCAATAAAAAATTAATTAATAAATGAGATCTGCTTACTTTCTTTCCCTCAGTAGTATATCTCCTCATTAAGTTTCATTATAACATATTCTCATTAAGCCCCAGATCTGGTTTCTCTAATTCAGGTAGTCTATTCTGTCAATTTAGAGATGTGACCCCATCCGTGCCTAATATAACTATGCATTTATGTATAAACCACAAGATTGAATGAAGCAGATTCACACTGATCCTTAAATAAAATTTCTGTTACAACACAGTGTGAATGAATCTGAAAGTCAAAAAGAGCTTGAAAGCAGTGTCTCCTAATATCTTTCTTGGATAAAGACTGACCTCATGTGTTAGAGACCAGATAAATAAAGTTGAAATCCTTTTTTACAAGAATACTGGCAACGAAAACCATAATTTACGAACAAGTGTGTGATAAAAATTCAAGGAGTGAACTGAGGATAACATAAGCAAAGTAAAATAATATTTAAAGTATAAAGCCAAGATCCAGGAAAGGCCCTTTCAAAAAAGATAGCCAGCTTTCCTCATTTTGTATTTATATATTTATAGTAGAGCCTGAAGCAACCATTTTATAAAAGGATAGATGCAACAAATAAATTCATTTGTTCATTTTACTTGTTAGGACTTTCACAAACTGAGTCATTTGAAAGATGAATTCATTTATTTTACTAGTGTCACATTGATACATCCTGCTGTTGTAGTTGCGGAAATGAAAATGTAGTACAAATATACATTACGACTAGAGTAGGAGTAATAGAGTTATAAAATATAAAAAGAGTAGCCTCACTGAAGATATTACTGACTTAACAGAATGAAAAAAAAATAAGTGTGATAAATTGCCACAGCTTACATAGACAATGCCTATACTAATTTAGAAAAATAAAAATCAAAGTCACTAATTTGTGCAATAACAATAAGGTACAACATACCTCACACCGGTCAGAATGGCCATCGTTAAGAAGTCTACAAAGAACAAATGTTGGAGAGGGTGTGGAGAAAAGGGGACCCTCCTACACTGTTGGTGGGAATGTAAATTAGTACAACCACTATGGAGAACAGTATAGAGGTTCCTTAAAAAACTAAAAGTAGAGGTGCCATATGATCCAGCAATCCCACTCTTGGGCATATATCTGGACAAAAATGTAATTCAAAAAGATACATGCATCCTTATGTTCATAGCAGCACTATTCACAATAGCCAAGACTTGGAAACAACCTAAATGTCCAATGACAGATGAATGGATAAAGAAGATGTGGTATATATATACAATGGAATATTACTCAGCCATAAAAAAGAATGAAATAATGTCATTTGCAGCAACATGGATGGACCTAGAGATTATCATACTAAGTAAGTCAGAAAGAGAAAGATAAATACCATATGATATCACTTATAGATGGAATCTAAAATATGACACAAATGAACTTCTATGAAACAGAAACAGAATCACAGACATAGAGAAGAGACTTGTGGTTGCCAAGGGGGAGGTGGGGTGGGGAAGGGAAGGATTGGGAGTTTGTGGTTAGCAGATGCAAACTATTATACATAGAATGGATCAACAACAAGGTCCTACTATATAGCACACAGAACTATATTCAATATTGTGATAAACCATAATGGAAAAGAATATTTACAAAAAAGAATGTATATATATGTAAAACTGAATCACTTTGCTGTTCAGCAGAAATTAATGCAACAATGTAAATCCACTATATTTCTATAAAAAAATGAAAAAATAAGGTACAAAAGTGTATTCTTCTGATTCAGTATATTGCTATGGTAGGAACTTTTTAAATCATTTTATTAAAAATATTATTTTAGTTGTTCAGTGTATTAAAGGGGAAAAAAACAAAACAAAACCATGAAGAGCAGACAAACAGTTTTTAATCTTAACATTCAGCATTGGCACTCAGGTAGAAAGAAGGGTCATAAAGTTTTTAACTGAGATTTATTTTCATGAAAATTATTTTTCATTCTTATTTTAATAAAAGAATATGAATGGATTAGGACTAAAGAATTATAAGAAGCTTTTATACATAATGATGAATATTTTTCTAATTAATTTATATATATTATTTTTCAAATGCTGCTTTAGTATGTGTCAAGCACTCTTCTTCTAAAACCCGAGAGATAGGTAGATGTTATTATTATCCTCACTTTACAGATGAGAAAACTGAGGCTAAGAGATTAGGTGATTTGCCCTAGGTCATACAATAGCAGTCATCCTATTAGCTTTGATGACAGCAGTAAGCAGTTTGCTCTCTGTTCTGAACTTCAAAGAAAAAATCTATTAATGGATCACACCAGGCCTAGAGAATCAGCACCTAAATTCTCAACACTTGATTTTTGGCTCAACTCTTAACTCCCGGAAAGCTAAAAAGAACCAAAAGCACAGTCATCCTACAAATACCTCTTCAGAGTCCTCACTGGTCATACTCACTAGGGAATATTTCAGAGCTGAATGAACTTAAGAACACACACTTGCCACATCTCAAAATATCACTCAAGTACCTATAATTAATCAGAAACAAATGAAATGATAATCTATAAGTTAACAGCTATAACAACCCTAAAGTAGCAAAATAATATGTTCTGCCTTTAGAATAAGACATTCTAAACTGATGAGTTGTTTGGAAATTTGAAAGACAAGAAAGTTCATCTTTCATTTCTAGTCTCTGAATAAACATGAAAAGGAAGATGAAAATTGAGTTAGCTGCATGAATGAACATTCTTTCACTTATGTTAAATTGACTGAAAAAAATCAATTTTGTTTTTCTTTAGAAAATATTTCATATTTTCAGCCATAAGCACTTTTAAAATATGTGTTTTTAAAAAAGTTCTTTAATATGATATGGTCCAAGAAAATATCTGAACTTTGGGCATTTTTTTAGCTGTTACCTTCCAAAAAAAAAAACCTGTATTTAAAAACAAAAACAAACATACCCATATCTGACACATCCTAAGAATTCAGTTCATGTTTATAAACTGAAAAACTGAGGCAACAATAAGATCTAAGGTATCATCAGAATTAATATCATTAATTAATATATCATCAAAATTAATATCATTAATTAATAAACACAACTTTTAAATTTATCAACAATCTTAAGTTATGACAAATATACATTTTTATATAGCATATAATGAAAATGAACATTTTGTCAAAAATTCTTCACCATCATCCTTACTAGTCATATAAAATAGCATCTTCCTGACTACTGGTAGAAATCATTTGAACTTATCTAAGTCAATTCACAATGGATCTGTGGCATTAAACTCATGAACCCACAGCATTTCTGAGGTTTGCCCTCCAACTATATGTAAAAATAATGTGTCACTTTGACATTTCAGATTCCATTGGCTTATCTGTTCAACTGATTTTAAATTAATATTATATATTAATGCATATGATTATTATTATCCTGAGCATTTTCCATGGTATTATGCATTCTCAAAAAGCATGCTATTGAATAGTATGATTTTATCATGTTATATTAATAGCAACATTTTTAACTTTTTAACCCCTTAAAAGCTTTTTTATTATTATGGAAATTTTCAAATATAAGTAATGAGAATAATATAATGAACCGCTATGTCCTATAGCCCAGCTCAATTATCTATATTTTGCCATTTTTGTCTCCTTTAGTGGCCTATCCACTTTTTTTCTTTTTATCCCTTTGTAATATTTTAATATAAATCCCTAACATTGTGTCATTTCACTAGTAAATACTCAAGTATGTATCTCTTACTGATAAAGTTTTTAAAATATATCAGATATTTGGTAGAATTCACCAGTGAAGCAATATAGGCACAGAGTATCATTGGAGGGAAGGTTTTTAACAACAGACGTAATTTCTTTAAGAGATATAGAGGTATTCAGGTTATCTATTTCTTCTTCAGTGAGCTTTGGAAGTTTGCATCTTTCAAATAAATTTTCCATTTCATCTAACTTGTTGAATTTAGAGGCATAAAGATGTCCATAATATTCGCTTGTTATCCTTTTAATATCTGGAGAATCTGTAGCTATGTTACTCCTCTGAGTCATGGTATTGGCAATTTCTCTCTCTCTCTTTTAAGTAGTCTGAATAGAGATTTATCGAGATTTATCAAGTTTATCAAAGAACCAGCTTTTGCTTTCATTAATTTTCTCTTTTCTTTTTGTTTTCCATTTCATTGATATCCACTTTGATCTTTATAATTTCCTTTCCTCTGCTTACTTTGAGTTTAATTTGCTTTTCTTTTTTCATGTTTCATAAGGCAGAAGCTAAGGTCATTGATTTCAGATCTTTTTTTTTTTATACAGGTGTTTGGTGGTATTTAAAGTAATACTTTAGTAGCATCACACTAAATCTGATGTGTTGTGTTTTCATTCTCATTCAGTTCAAAATACTTTCTAATTTCTCTTTTGACTTCTTTACTCATGGGTTATTTAGGACTGGATGAGCAAGGAAGGGAGAGCATACACCAATCTCTGGGGTTTTCTATGCAAGTTCTCTCCACCCTGGTACTCTGTCCTCTGAATTCTGGCTATCCTGGTCTCCCTGGACTTTCGGTTCTGTCTCAACTCAGATAGTCTGCTGAGTTTTGCCTGGGTTTTCCCTCTCTGTGCTACAAGCTGGAAACTCTTCCAACATATTAGACGAAGGCAAGCATAGGGCTTCTCGTTTGTTTCTTATATCTCAGGGATCACTGTCCTTGGTTGTCTGATATCCAGTGTCTTGAAGACCATTGTTTCATATATTTTGTCAGTTTTTCTAGGTTGTTTCAAGGAAGAGAGTAAATCTGTTCCCCACTACTCCATCTTAACTGGAAGAAGAAATACAGTTCTGTTTTGTTTTCTTTATAGATCATTGTAAACTCATGACTTTTATACATTTGTTTTAATCCATTTCAGCCATTTTCCTTTTTGATGCTCAACGTATCCCAGCTTAGGCCAGTGAGAGGCACTTCATGTTGGCTTTTGGGTCCTCTGACATGCTCCTATTAGTCCTTAATGTGGCAAATGATACTTAGGCACTACAGTCTAGTCACTAGGGGTTAACTATACATTTGCATTTGCTGAACTTGTTTTTGAAAAGTGGGAAGGAGAGCAAAAGTTCAAGATAGAAATATTTTACATTTATAAATAGGTACATGGCAGTGAAAAGAACACACCTGTGTTGGAGGAAGCTCAATTCTGCCGGATACAAGTCATTAACACTCTCAACTGTTAGAGACCTCAAAAGTTCTTATCATTGCTTCCAAACCCACTCCGGTAAAGCTGACTTTATCTTCTCAACCTGTGGGCATTTCAGTCTTGGCTACTTCTGGACTCTCATTTACATACTCACAGCAGCTTAGAAGGAAGGCCTCTTACTTCAATATTGCTTGATATTAGCAGAATCTATCTGAAGACTAAGGGTGTGTCATCAATAAATAGAGTCCAGCCAAGACTCAGAGCATCAAAGTAAAATTAAGTCCACAAGACCACAGTAATAGAATATCAATATTCTTCCATTTATTCCCAATCTTCTGTCTTCTTGCCCTTGATTTAACAATCTAAGATGTCACAAATCCCCAGTTTTCCCTTCTAACTTACTAAAGACTTGACATTCCTTAGTTTCAGTGACAGCCACTCACAGTCCCGTCCAGGCCAATGACTCAAATTCAGAGATTTGTCTGGCTGTAAGAAACTCTAGAGATAGATCACCTAATACAGGCACATCTCTTCATAGGAGGAAACTAAGGCACAGGGATTTTATGGCAGCTGCTTCTAGTAGTAAACTTAGAGCCAGAGACTTAGTAAAGTAATAACTTGGAGAGATTTTCTAAATCATATAAAATTAAATGTATTTATACCAGTAACTCTCAACACTCTGTATCTCATATCTCCCTAATCATTTATTTAAGAATTGCATACCATGTTGATAATAAATTATTTAGAGCTATATACCATGATTATAATAAGGGTAACACAACTTTCTAGGAACATTTATATAGTTACAAACATTTTGTGAATGTAAATTACATTTTGTATAAATGTCTTAGTAGAAAAACACTGCCAGATGCAAATATTTTAACAAAAAAGCTTTTATTTTATTAAAACTTGAGTTCTACCCTTGGTTTTCAAGAGATAAGATAACTAAAATAGCTTTGCAAAAGTTATGCATGTTTAAAATGCTATCTTGCCTTTACCTGAATCCATGAAACTAAGCAATATTATGCCACAAACCAGTCTTCTCATCAAAACAAATACTGTGCTGAGCAAGAAAGATGCTCCTAAAACGCTGTGGACCAGCTTTGATATGAATCCAGTATATTCTGACTGCTAACAGGCCAAAACACCAATCCTGGTTATATAATCTTCAGAATAATCTTCTCAGCAAATTAAGCCTTCCAAAGCTGACATTTGCTGTCGCTGCTATTTTGTCACAGAAAATAATTCTGATCTTTTAAGTACCAGTGTACAATAATTTTTGGCCATCTCAGAATGCTCAGGGAAGCACTTACTGATCTAATAAGTCTTGTTTAGTCTTTAATGAGTACAATTTCAAGTGATCGTAAAAAGCCCACATATGGTCATTATAACCCTTGTTGTGCACAATCTGTTCATCCAAAGGCATTTCTACTCTACACCATAAACAGCATTAGATGTGACTAGAAAAACAGTCATCTACCAAAATGTTCAGGCCAAGGTTATAGAAAATGAATAAAAAATTATGGTTACATATGGTCTTGGTTACACTGAGATGTTTTGATAGAGCAATAAGAGAGAATAACGTGCCTATCCTCTCTGCTGGCTTTAGGTTCTGATCCTCAAAATATAATTAAAGCTGATCAGTCATTTAAGACACAGAACAACCACAGGCTCTGTTTCAGATACACTAGACTAGAACAGTGATTTGATTTTCTTTTTCAAAGTTTGCTCTGATTTTCCAGCAATTCAGATATTGTAGCACCTATTTTAATAATAGTAGCTAAAGTTTACTTAGCACTTACTGTGGTTTTGATACTGAGGCAAGCATCTTGCATATATTACTTCAATTAATTCCCTGAAAAATAATTTGCTCACTTAGGTAATAAATGGCAGAGCCAAGATTCAAACACGAGCTGACAACGGAGCCCAGACTCCTATACACTGGGCCTTATTGCCATAGTTCTAGGTAACTCATAAACATTTGCTCTTTTCCTAGGAAGAAAGAAAAACATTATATCCCGCTAAACTGTAAGCTTGAAGAGACCTGACAAATTTCAGATAATACACAAGGAAATTTTATAGTAGCCAGTTTTCTAAAGCATGTATATAAGAATTAGCTCCTAATTATTTTAGAACTCTGAAAAACAGCAGAGATGACACATTGAAAGGGAGAGATTACAAAGGAACTGGTATTTTCATTATTGCTAAAATATGAGATTTCATATATTTGGTATATAAGTAAACTCTCTTTAATATAAAGTTAATTTTTGACATACATTCGCTTCTCTTTTCACGTTACATACTCAGCTTAATCATATGCACTGACCATATTCACTTCTTAGAAGACAAATGCTCAGAAGAGCTAATGATATGGGACCAGTGAACACTTTCATCAAAATATCTTCTAACACAATACATTAACATCTCAATATGTTCTGTCATATATATCAGTTTCTTTAATGTATATATTTCATAGTCATTAGCAAATGAAAAAGCAAAAAAGTTTCTTGTTTAAATGAATGTACCATTTCAGAAAGGATAGATTTTGTATTGTTGCCTTAAACTGATTTTAATTTTACCAAATGCTACTTACACTTCTATAATGGTCTGAGTAGTCCTCATTCAAGTATGTATAACATTGCTAGGGCACTGATATGAATGATACTCGGAAAAACTAAGGAGACGTAGCCACGGTTCCTACCTTGGTTAGATGAATGACTCCTTTAGAAGTAACTGAACAACCCATGAAGCCAACGTACTGAAGTTCAGGACAGTGCTCAGCAAATGCTTTCACTGACTGATCTGTCACCTAGGGAAGAGACATGAAGAAAGTCAAGATGGCATTACAGTGAGTGAATTTAAAGATCTGGCTACTGCAAACTCCCTCTGCCTTACCTTGCATCATTAATATTTCCCTTTCCAATGGATCATTTGAATCCATATACAGCCATGCTGCAATATGTCCTGTGGGATTTTTTTAAAATCCTCCCTCAACCCCACATCCCTTTCTATCACCCCACGTTTGTTTACTTCTTCACAGAAAGTGTCTCAGAGATGTCAACACTATCTACCTCCACTTCTTCACATCTCTCAATAGATATGTACATATTTTATTGACATACACTTCAC